>NC_043981.1:18355237-18425237 GCF_902150065.1 Myripristis murdjan
ATCTTCGCTTTTGGGTGAAAACCTTCTTATATATGTCTAAAATGTCAGAAACAATAAAACAAGCCCTTTCTTGAGGATTATATCCATGCATTTTTGAGGTTTTCAACTTTCTTTTTTTAATGTTTTTTCATAAATTCAACCGTCACAGAGCATATGATCTCTGATTTGAACTGGAAACATGAAAATCACCACAACTGGAATTGAGAAGTTGTGTTTTTGCATTTCATTTATAGTATGTAATTAGTATATTTAGGTTTAATGCTTTGCTCAAGGGCTCAACCTCAGCGGTATGTTTCCATCACCTCATCTGTGGAAACTGAGGCCTATTTCTACAATGATATAGATATTTTTTGAACATTTTTGAGGGACTGTGGTGGTTTGTTGATGCTGATTGCAAAATCACAAGGTCAAATACGGTTTAAAATGTCCCGATAACACCCGAAACTGCAGAAATTGAAGCTGGATGATAAAATACAAGGCGAGTCATTTTATGGACGGATGGCAAAGGTAAACAGGTCCAACCAAAACGTGTCGAAAATGAGAAGCAAAGTCACTGTAAGGCGTTTTTCAATGACTTAAACCTGAAAAAGCTGAAAAAGTCTCTTATTTAAAATATGTTATGTACATTATTTACAAGTAGCATCAGTCGTGGAGTCTTGCAAATGCTCCTTTAATATGTATTGCTTCTGTTAAAGGCCCAATTTGTGCCAGCTGCCTTATTAAAACACCGTTCGCCATTTACATCCTGATATATGTTCACGTTTACTGTCCGACTGACAACTAAACAACAGTTCCACATCAGTTTTTATACCAGCTCTGCAGATAAAACATTAAAAAAAGGGAATAAAAAGGTATTACAAAGGAAAAATACAGACATTTTGATCAATGATGGGTGAAGAAGTCCAACATGTGAGTCGTGATTTGTCAAATGAGGATCTTTTGAACCTCACGGAAGGATGTTTTCCCCCCCTTTCTAAACCAGATACAGAACGTTTTCAGTGATACAGATGAAAAGCAGCAGATGGGTTGTGATATTTTTAGTCTTATTTCAGACTTTTGACCGCGTAACCAATGTTTAACTCACGGGGGGAAATTCTGAGGAAATCCCCGACACTGTACTGTGGCTCCATTGTCATCCCAGGTTATGAAAGAGAGAGAAAAAAAAAATATATTAGATGAATGCAATCATGTGACCCGAATTAATGACAACCATGACCCATTTGTACGATGATAATTAGCCATCCACAGCCACGGGGCACTGACCTCCAAGCGGAGCTGAAAACAACATTTTGAAACCTGCCGTTTTTTAAAGCCGCCTTTGTCTGGCACACAGGAACACGCAGTCATCTCCACCTTGCTTAGGGCGCACTCACATTCCTGCGTGCATTTTTATTTATTTTTTTTTTTGTCTAACATGTTCAAAAATGTTGTATTTATGGGTGTTTATGGGTGTTTATGACGGCGGCGTATGAATCGTTTCCATTGACGGCGCTGAAATGAACCTTCATGGGCTCGCATGATGCCTGACCTTGACAAATCCCGAGTAATCGCGCCAATAAGTTTCCATCAGCTGTGACAAAATAAACCTTGAGGGGCTTGTGTGTGATCAAATGTAATATCATCGCGCTGCCTGACGCAGTGCGGCGACATAAGGCGAACATTATTTCTACTTTTTTGATTGCAACATCATTTCAGCTCTGCTGCGGGCGATGTTTGACATGTGACGGGAGATAAAGACTTATACTCTGATTAGGGTGCATAAATGTTTAGCCACACTTGTGTAATATGTTTACCACTTTCTTTCTTTTTTTTCCCCTCCCTCTCTTCCATCAGATGTCAGAGGAGGGATCTTCATGGAATCACATGAATTTTCTGACCTTATCGAATTTCAAATCGCATGTACAAGTAGTTCTCGTCTGCAGACCTATAACAGGCGCGTGTGATCTCACCAGATTAATAAACACAAATTGTAATGGAGCACCGACTGATTAGAGGATGGAATTGGTTTTTTTTTTTTTTTTTTTTTTCTTTCATTTTAATATGATTCCAGTCCTCGGAGAAACGTTTGATATGTGACAGATAGGACTTTCACCAACCACTCCAAACTCGCTTTTTACACAAAATCACAACGGGAGACGCTGCAAAACGCACACACCGTGCGTCCGAGCTTTGTTCGAACCCACAGAACTTTATTTTGAAATTCCAGCGGAGATCCTGAGGTTTCCATGAGCTGCTGAATCCCAGGGAAATGTGTCTAAAATGATGCACAAGACATGTAGATCTTGTCTGTTTGATGTGATGCTGCAGCCATAAAACAACAGCATATTGTTTTTGAATATTTCCCTCAGCAGAGACATAAGGTGAAATTTAAGGGATAATCCAAGAGGTTTAAAGGGGCCCTGTTACAGTTTCTCTCTGATTTCTTGGGCACTAATAGTTGAAACTGGAGGCTATTTTTGCAAAACTACACTCGGTAACCTCAAAACCTCACACCCAATCAGCAAAACAGGATCCATCTCTTGCAAAAGTAAACAGTTCTTGCAATTTAAAATGCGTTTTTGCACCAAAACCATGCCCGTAAACCATCATTTGAATAAGCACACAAAGCTCCAACCACACACCGATAGTTTAAATGAGAAACCTCATCCTCCTCTTCCTCCCTGTCCTCCATTGGCCTCCATTGTTTTCCAAACCAAATGTTTACCTGTGGCTCAAACTCTGATTTGTTTGGAAGGAATTGGCAAAATAGCGTCGCGACATCGAGACCAGTGTTCACAGTTTTGCAAAAAGTGTATTATTATATTATGAGTGTAAGACAGAGTGTGTGCATTCAGTTTGACACTTAAATGCACTTAAATTGTCCAAAAGTATTAAAGCTTTCAGAGATAGAGCTTCAAGAGTCACTGATGGTCTTTGAGCACTCAGAATAAAAAATTCAGCTGCATTTCTTGTATGAAAGGTGCAATACAAGTAAAGTTTATCATTACAATTAATATTATTATGCATGTTTATTTTCTCCAAAGGTGTTTAATAAAGACATAGTGAGGAGATTGCCTAGTTACACATCAGGTTATTGCATTTTTAAGGTTTTAATGTCAGTTTCACACTCCAGCTGGACTTTCTCCTGATTGGCTCGCCTCACTAATTGATCCAATTGTGCAAGCTTCAGACTCACCTCCTCATAAACTACAGGTAACCAACATTATTTCGCCCATGACCCACACACTGTATATTAAAGTGGATTATAATACGGCACCTTCAAACGCAGCAGCCGCCTCGGCCTTGTCAAACACCGATCAGAAACCACAACACGACGCAGACTCTCTCGGTGTTTTTGACCCCCTTTTTTTTTTTTCCAGCGGAGAATCTTGAAGTCACGTCTTGAGAGTGAGAGAGAGAGAGAGTGAGACACAGAGAGACGAGATTATAAGCGGAGAACCTGGCGCCGAGGCGGTGGGCTCTAAGCGCCCGGGCTCGTCGGCTCGCACCGCCGCCGCCTGCCGCCCGTAAGTCGGTTGAGTATCGCACCTACCAGGCAGATCGAATTTCAAACACCGAGTGCCAAGATCTTTATGTGGATTCCCGACTTCCAAATAGCTTAGGATTATTCTCCGTCTAAGCTAATACCTGGTGAGGAAGTAAAGCCTGAAGGATGGGATTATTTAATATGGCATTTTTAATGTGTGACACGCTAATCACATCTCAGAACAGGAATACTTCAACCATTTAACTTTCGTCAGGGGAGGAGAGAGGGTTTGGGGGGGTAAAGCCTTCAAAAGAGGACCTCCCCCCCCCTTTTCCTCCCATCCACCACCACCACCACTTCCTTCCCCCAACATCACCGCCGCCGCCGCCGCCGCCGCCACCTCACACGGTAGAAACCTGCCGCAAAACCACGATGACAATGACACATTGTCGTGCCTTCCAGGGAGACGGAGCGACCTCGGAAGTTTGGATTCCGCCTGTTGTGGCGAACGAGGCCGCGGCGGCGACGACGACGACGACGACGGGGAGCCTTTTTCTAAGCGGTGCACATCAATCCCGGGCCGAGACGGCAGACAGAATTACTCCTCCGTGTCCCGATAATGATTTCACAATCCGCGCGCAAACCCGCCGCCCCGAATCTCCCGCGGATTTGCGGATAAAGCCGCGAGTTCCCTCCTCTCGGATTGCAGAGTTTAACAAGGTGAAGTCGGCGAGCGCGGATTCGACCACTCTGAGGCGGCGGAGGGGAAACTTTGACGCAGGCCGCGCGCTGACAGGCGACGGAAAAAAAAATAAATAAATAAAAAAAAGGAGTAGAGGAAGAAGAGTGATGTGATGTGACGAGGAGAGGAATGTGTGTGTGTGTGTGTGTGTGTGTGTGGAGGTTCAGATGCACTCGCCTCTCTATCTCCGTCATCTGTCTGTGATCATTAATGGTTAAACATCTGAAGCGTTGCTATTATATCAGCATGGAAAGTTATTAAAACAGCCCCCCCCCCCCCCCCTCTCTCTCTCTCTCCCTCCTCTTCCGCCCCTGCCCTCGTCTCTCTCTCTCTCTCTCCCTCCGCCTCGGTGTCTCTCGCCCTTTAAGGATCGCGCTCTGATAGCGGTGAGGAAATCAATGAAGGGCCTGAGAGCAGCGGGTCTGGCAGACTTGACACGCAACAGAGGAAGGTAAATTATTGGAACTTTAATTACTTTGATCCGTCATGCATTGTAGCATTGTGTCAGGGAAGTCAATGCCATGACAGACGCCGAACAAAGGCCAGCGCCGCATTTTCATAACATCTTCACTCCCTTTTTCCTAATGCCTGATTAAAGCCCGGGTGTCGAGGACCAAAGCCCCTGGCCCATTTCTTTTTCTTTTTTTTTTTTTTTCCTTTTTCTTTATTTAATTATTTTATTTTTTTGTTTTTCTGTTTTTTTTCTCGTCTCCTCTCTCCTCTCTCTCTCCCTCCACGCACTGATTTAGAAACTCATTTTGAAAGCTCTGTTTACCCGACTCATTACTGAAGTCGGGGATTGAATGCGGGTCTATTATGGGCCTCTGCACTGCGGCTTTACAAAAACAAGCACAATGCGCCGCGCTATCGCCGTTATCACATTGTACGGCCGTAATGTATCGCGCTGTTTTCCACCCATAAATATAAGTCTGTGTTTTCAGCTAAATTAAGAAGGATTTTCCTCCACAATGAAGCCCGTCCTCTTCTGAGTGGCCGCACAAGAAAACAATGACAACCCCCCCCCCCGCCACCAAACACACACCAAAACCCCCCTTTTTCCCAAAGTAAATGGCCGAGAGTGAGAAATCCCTTTTTTTTTTTTTCATCAATGGGTGTACAAAATTACTCCTTTTTTTTTTTTTTTTTTTCTATTTCATGAATATTCTGCCACTTAGGGTTGGGATGAATCTGCAGGATTGTTCTCGGTGCTGATAAATGGCCAGCATGTGTGGTAATTTAGAAACGCGCATTAATCTCCAATCGTGGTCCAAGAACGAATAGAGGGAGCGGAGAAAAAAAAAAAAAAAAAAGGTAATTGATATCTAGGAAATGGGCAGGCCCCCCAAAAAAGTTATGCAGATGTAACTAAGGCGATCATTTGCGTTATTAATTGCACAAACTGCAAACGCGTGAGCCCATCAGGAGAATGAAAGTGCTTTGTTTTTAGCTCCTCATTCATGTGCTAAGTACGATTAAGGAGGTGCAAAACTGTTGGTGTTGGTGCCCGAGCTGAAAGAAATTGTCAGCCGTCATCAAGAAAGGGGCGCTCGCTCGCTCGCCCGCCCGCCCGCCCGCTCGCTCGCTCGCTCTTGACTGGAGTCTTAATTCATTAGCGGGATCGGGGATTTGCTCAACTTCAGTGTCAGCCCCTAATCATCCGGCGAGTATTCCACTGATGGTTTTTATTTCTGTCTCTGAGCGATTTGTATTTTATTGTATTCTGCAGTTTGGGATAATCCGGCGCAATGTGACCAAATGCGCTTTGAGACACTTTTCCTCAGTTGTGGAGGACGGCGAGGACGTTAGCCGCTTCTCATCTGCGCCGCACTGACGCCCGCTCGTGCAGCAAAAAACGCCTTTTGGACACACACACACACACCTTTTGGTACATATTTTGTCTTTTTTAGAGCTCACAGGTGGAGATTTAGCAAGTGTAAAGTCGAAATAAGAAATAGGTTGACATTCAGACACGTGATGGCAAAGGTGTCGAGGTTTGGAGTTTGATCGGCTGCGCTCGCTTCCCAACTCGTGATTACAACTAAAAAAATCACAAGAAAAACTCTTAAAACAATTACAAGTCAAACTTTGACTCCCTGATAGCGGCTTGATGCTGAGATGTGTTTAATCTGATCACATCGTCTCAACAGAAGGCGCTTTAATCGTTTCAAAAGAGAGTCCTTTGGGGTTTTTCTGGTGATTTTGAAGTCTACCTGTATCACAATCTAAAGAGCAAAGAGGAAAGCTCTCCTGTTTGAGTCATGATGACAGGTTTGGTGCTTTTCATGTTTACGTGCACACGAGAAACCAGATTATTGTGAGTAACCGGGCTACATTTCCACGTTTACCTCTCTGTGATGACTACTAAACCTTAGCGTACATGCACGCCCCAATAATGGAGTCAAACCGCTGATGTTCCCTGGACTCAAAGCCGACGGACGTCACTCTGCGTCGGCCTTCATCACAGGTAACGTCGAATTAATAAACGTTCTTCAACAAGCATGTAGAACAGAACGTGTTTGAGACAAAATCCTGGAAGTCTTGCTTGATATTTGTCTTTATTTGATGCAGACCATCATGGAAAAATCCTCTACATTCCTCTACCTTTCCTGTCTCTCTACTGTTACGAGCAAATAAAAAGCAGAAATACCAGAAAATAAATAAACTTTAAATCTTCATCAGCATCTCAAGGTACCCAATTTCTCTGCAGGGATCAATAAAGTATTTCTGATTCTGCCTCTGAAGAAAGGAGGTTTTCTCTCTCCCAGTTTTTTTTCAGTGTACGTGTGTTTATTGTGTTTTGTTTTGTCTCACACATAAATTTTTTTTTAAAAAAGCCGTTCACAAAGGTTTCTCCTGCAGAAATCCACCTGTGCTGATCGTCTTTCTCTTAATCTCTTACCTTGATCAGGGAAACCGGCTCTCTGTTGACATGGCAGGCAGGTAATTGTCTGTATGTGGCTGTAAACACTGTTGTTGAGAGGGAACACTGACATTAAACAAAAATGGGGAAAACATGACTTTTTTTTTTTTAGCCATTTTTTAAATTAAAACTCTTTACTTTGCTCCACTTGCAGCTGAGAAATAAGCTCTTTTTATTATTTGACTATTGCAGCACCATTTCCATCTGCGGGAACAGTTTCTGTGCTACTTCATCCTCTGCTGCTCCACTTGAGTCTTATCAATCCAACAGGCGAACGTCCTCCTCCTCCTCCTCCTCCTCGTCTCTCCTCCTCCTCCTCCTCTCCTCGTCTCATGGCAGAGGAGGAGGCGCACATGGACGATAAGCGAAACCTCGCGGGACGGCAGCGAACTCCGTCGTAGCGGCGTGCTGCTATCCTGCAGCCACTGATGAGCCTGATATGTTTAATTGGGGTGGTCTATCCTCCCCCCCCCCTCCTCGCCCTCCCGCCCCTCTCCCACTCTTTGGATCCACTCCTCCTTGTCATCTGCACCAGAACTATGACTGTGGGCGGATGGGGAGGTGTGGGGCGGGGGGCGAGATCCCCCCACAAAACAGAGATAAAGAAAAAATGTAATACTTCCACATTTTCCACCGCTCCTTTCATCATTATTCAAAAATTAGTTTTTAATGCAATGAGTAGCTCCAATCATGTTAAGGTCTGCATGATTCAGATAGTATCATAATTACAATTAGATTACATTACCGCAATCAGAGAAAGGGGGGATCGTTAAGAGAAGGAATATAAATTGCTTTAGTTTTACAAGTACTGAGCAAGCAGAAATTTGAATTAATCTCCACTTAAACATCTTCCCCCCTTACAGAACTGCAAAGCATGCTGGTTTCTTCCAGGCCATCAATACAAATTAAGAGAGAAGTATGATTTTTTTTTTTTTTTTCTCCTTTCCATCCAGCCTCCTCTCTCTTTCTGAGGGTCTTCACATTTCAAGTTTTACACGCGTTCACTTCACAGAACGCCGGCAGTTCGGATTTAAACTTCACGGCGGGAAGCGTCGCCGTCTCGTTTTCAAGGAAGAACGTGTGGGAAAAAGCTGTGTGTGTGTGTGTGTGTGTGTGCTTATATTCACCGATCAGTCCTGCCTTTGTGCTTTTGCGTGTGTGTGTGTTTGCACATGTGCACAACAGTCAGCCCACCTGTTTTTGTGTGCCGTTGCAATGATGCACCAGCAGTTTGAAGATGCACATGTGCAGTAAGTGAATGCATTATTGTGTGTGTGTGTGTGTAAATTACAGGTGCATGCATGTGGTGTAAATAAAGTCGGTGTGCACACTCCCATATTGTGAAAACGGTTAAATGAGAATGAATTCTGAAATGTGGAGTTAAGATTACGGTCCTCCATCATGACTTGGACATTTTAACCTTCAGGTCAAACCGGTTAAAACTGGAAAGGAGTGTATTATTTCATATTTTGTTGTATGTTTGAAAAAGTGGAAAAATACACAGTGAATCAGCTGCTTGGAGTTATTGCTAAAGCTTTTTAACTCTCCGGATTAGCGTTAACGGTCATAATACTGCTATATATATTAATTTTTAAACACAGAGTTTACAAAGTACGGCAAACTCAGAATACTCAAATAAAAAAATCAAGGTAAAATCAAGATTAGGATGAAACTGGAAAACAAAAGATGCCAAACATAGAGAGAAAACATGTTGACAGATGGTAGAAGAGATTATAAGGCAGTCGAAAAATTAAGTATATGAATCAATCAATCAAGTACAACAACAACAATAAAGCAATAATAGCTTCTTTTTTTTTTTTTTTTTGCAGGGTTAAGTGAGAAGTGTCTTTTTGCTGTGAGGGGGGAAACACATGAAAAGCTCTGTTTTAAATGCACTTTGTTATTTAAAGGGTATTTTCCAGTTCAGGTCTCCATTTCAGAGGCTGAATTATAATCTCCACTATTTTTTTTTTTTTTTTAAATCTAGCTTTTAACCGAGCAAGTTAGCATTGGCTTGGCTTCAGCTGGCGTGCAGCAGACGAGCGGAGAGGCGGCGGTGACGGTTTGGTTCGCTAACGGGATAAGGAAGGTGCTGCACCTGCAAGCCACGCCAAGCCGAGTTCAAATCCCAGGGGTGGGGATCATTTTTTTTTTCATTTTTTTTTTTTTTTTTATCAGAATATGACTCGGTGCAATCTCATTTTAAGGGGCCCAAAAAACCCCCACGAGCGCGGACCGCTAACCTATTCACGGCGGCGAAAAGGCAGAGTGGAGGTTGAGGTGAGGGAGCGGGAAAAAGCGGGGAGGGCGGGAAGGAGAGAGAGATAACGCGGCAGCTTTCACACTCCTGAAGGTAAAGCACTTAATGTATGAAATGAGTCGGTAATGCTGAGGTGTCTGGGCCCCGGCCGCGGAGGCTAATGGGCATCGAGCCGCTGTGAAAGTCTCCACGGGAAGGAGGGAGGCTCCTTAACGCCGAGGATGATGCACCTGCTCTCCTGACAGGTAACGCCGCTTCTTTCCGACACAAATCCACCAAAAATAAAACGATGCAGCAGCAGGAGGAAGGGAAATGGCGTTGAAATTGTGAAAATTGTCGTCCTAAACGTCAGCCGGCCCCTACCTGACCGCGGAAACCCTCAAGTTCGAATCCAGCCGTGTGCTTTTGAAGGGGAATCTGCATTGCGGCAAGCCTGATGCATTTCAAACCAGATTCCAGGCTCCTGATTCACACCCAAATCTGCAAAATGGGACGTTTTTGGAGCAAAAGTTGTTCAGCTCAGGTGCCCGGTAACCCTTTCAAGTGAAACCCCAGAGTCACTGGAAAAATAATCTGACCGGCAGCCCTCTGACACTTCACTGTTTAAAAGTCGTGTTTGCTGGATTTCCTCGTGTAACCTCTCGTTCCTCCGTGGCTTCATGGCTTCAGAGCGAGGCAGCAGCGGTCGGGCCGGGGCGAGTCAGCTAAAAATAAGTGCACTCATCACTTTGCATGGGTCAACTTTATTTATACATATTTTAAAACGTGTGCCTTATCAAGAGGGACGGTTGCAAAACGGGGAAGAGTGTGGCGGAGCGTGGAAAAACAGAGCAGAACTGACTCAGTAAAGTGCAATTTGACTAATTTCATTGATGTTTAACTTTTGCAAATGATGAGTCAAAAAGTGAGAATTTTCCAAAAAAAAGAGTCCCACTTAAATCTTTCATCTGTAATATGAATGGAAAAGCTTATATGTGCAGTAACAGCCAACGTAAAACGAGGACCTATTTAATAAAATTATTAATAAAATGATTAAAGTGTTCGCAGGGAAGAATTAAAACTGTAAAAATGTCCACTTTCCTCTAAATTAAAACTCTGCCAAACTTTGCACCATTTCGGCTGACCCAATGCCAAAAACAAACAAACAAACTAACAAAAACACAACAAACATCATTATGGAAAAATAGCATCTTGCTAGTTGACAGCGACTTGAATGCAAATAATACTAATAACAATAATAGTAATAAAATTTTAGAATAAAAAAAATAAATTAATTAAAAAAATAAAACCCTGCAACATCGTCACGCAAAAACAGGATCTAGCTCTTTAATCCACAGCTGAAACTTAATTCTGATGCAGAAGACAAAATTATAACACATAACAGAATAAAAACATTACAATAATTAGGATATTTAGCAGAACCGGTCACATTTAGTCGTGCATTCGACTAATCTTGCACATCCATAGTGTCTGATGCTTTGAGGATTTCTATTTCATCGACATAAGAGTCCACCAAATGTCTCTCAGGTGGCATATATGCATATAAATATTTTAAAATATATAAATTATACATGCATTTGTATGTATAAAGCGGTTACATTGAGCCCAGTTGCCTCCTTCATGCACAATAAAGACGCCGATGGTCCAGTGCAGTCACGAACCCCCTGCCAACTATCTTTAACATCGCTGAAGGATATGTGATTCTGCTCTTCAAGTGGCTACCGAGTCGCCCACACACACACACACACACACACTCATGCACAATCACACACACACACACACCACAGCCCCCTTTTGCGGCCCCCCCAACGCAGAAAATCCATCTGTGCGTGTATTTTTTTCCCTTTTCTTTTAACGCACAGCCACACTCAAGTCGTTCACCCATGGCAAACACACACACACACACACACACACACACACACACACTCACACAGATCTGCGGCTATTCCCTTTTCCTGATGCCCTCCTTCGCCTCCCCGCTGCCACCTGGGTGCTCTAGTGGCTCGGAGGCGAAGATGTGCAAGACACTGGCAAACTTTGTGTGTGTGTGTGTGTGTGTACGTGTGTGTGTGTGTGTGTGTGTGTGTGTGAGAGAGAGAATGTGTGTGTTGGAGTTTGTTTGTTTGTCTGCTGAGGGCATGAGCCATGTTTCCGCCGAATGAAAGACAGAAAGCGAAATTGGTAACGGAGGAAAACGAAGAGGCAGACCACCCCTCGTCTTCATTTAAGGGGTGTTTATGTGTGTGAGTGGAGGCAAGGGAGGGTGTGTGTGTGTGTGTGTGTGTGTATTTTAACTATAACTAAGAAGAACAGGCCTTTTGTAGTTTGACTCTGATACATTTTTTAGTTTATTCTTTGGGGTTTGAGTTGGTTTTTCATTAAATTCAAAGCAGCAGGATGAACAGGACAAGTGACACTCTCTCTCCATCAAAATTATATATAAATTTACTTTAACAAGTCATTTAGTGTCCTACAAGGTCAAAAATCTGCTGATGAGTTGAGATAATCCCACTTGTTTGCAGGATTTTCTTGAATCAAGTGTCATTTTCTTGATCCTTTTTTGGCTGATCTGCCTTATTCTGCCTTGTTTCCCTGGGGAAAAAAAAAAAAATCAAAAACAAGTAAAACTGCATTGAAAACGAGTGGGATTATCTCATCTATCTAACTTTTTAACAATCATTCAGTCTCATAATCATTGTTCAAATCTTGTTTTTCTTCAAACAAGGCAAAAATCTGCCATTGGGATGAGATAATCCCACTTGTTTCCAGTGCACTTTCAGAGAATTTAGTGTAAAAGTGTTGAAACAGAGGCAGAATAAGGCCGATCAGCCCAACTAGGATCAAGAAAACAACACTTGATTCAAGAAAACTCTGGAAATAAATCGACTCACTGGGAAACAAGTGGGATTATCTCCTCCTCATGGCAGATTTTTGACCTTGCACTGCAAAAACTCAAAATCTTACCAAGACTATTTGTCTTATTTCAAGTCAAAAATGTCTTATTACTAGTCAAAATATCTCATTACACTTAAAATAAGACATGATCACCTCAGAAGTAAATTGTTTTTAGACAAAAGTCTCTTGTTTCAAGTGAAAATTTGCTTGAAACAAGTGAAAATTTGCTTGTTTCATTGGCAAAATTTGTTTCTTGTTTCTAGCTAATTTTCACTTGTTTCAACTGAATTTTCACTTGAAACAAGTGAAAATTGTCTAAAAACAAGTTACTTCTGAGGTGATCATGTCTTATTTTAAGTGTAATGAGATATTTTGACTAGAAATAAGACATTTTTGACTTGAAATAAGACAAATAATCTTGGTAAGATTTTGCGTTTTTGCAGTGATGTTGGAAGAAAAACAAGATTTGAGCACTGAAGACGAGGGGAAAAAATGACTTGTCATGTTGGAGATTTTGCGCGGTCACAACACAGAAACAGAAATTGACCATAATCCCGTGGCCGCTCAATCCCGGCCTCCAGGCGCGTCTGCAGAGCGCAGGGTTGCGGTGATCGGTCAGAAGGTGCCGTTTCACCGCGATTTGAGGTGCGCCCTCAACATATGGACCTTAACATAATCTCCTGCCCCCGAGAAGGAGCCTCCACTCGGAGCTGAACGGAGGCGGCGGCGGCGGCGGCGGCGGCGGCAGCTGTACTGTAGGTGTAATTTACTGATGATACCAATCTGAGCTCATTGTATTTCCTTAAGTACCCGGGAATTAGTTTCCGAGGAGCTGTTCGGGGAGGTTTTATTCAGCGTGGTGGGGTCACAGGAGAGCCAGAGCCTTGATGAGACGGGATGATCAGGTTCTGTCTCTCTTAAGTCTCAAGGGTTTCCTCTCTTCTCGATATTAAAGACTCCCTGATTGGACTCTGGATGCCCCGCAGATGTTACCAGCTGGCGAAAAGAGAGAAGTCACGTGAGCCTTCATCCTCCTCCTCCTCCCGCCCTCCCTCGCTTTAAAACTCGGGTACATATGTTCAGAAATGCACGCGGGTACACACACACACACGTGCACGGACACTTCCTCCTCACTGAAGGCTACAATGATTAAAAGAATTGTGATGTTCCTTCACTTTGCATGAAGAAACAATATTTGCAAAGAAAGAAAAAAAAAGAGGAGAAAAAAAAAAAAGAAAAAAAGGCATGAGAGAGGGGCTTTGAGGAAACATATCCGAGAGATCTTTGGACTTTCTTTGAGCAGGAAGGCCAGTGATGAAATGAAAACACAATTAAAAGTGAGTTTCGGGGGCCCTTGAGTCAATTAATTTCACTCTGGCAGAGCAGTCAAGAGGCCAAGCGCTAGGAGAGGTGGGATTGGCAAAGAAGAAAAAAAAAAAAAAACACCAGTCTCTTAGCAACAACATCCCCCCCACCTCCTCCCCTCCCCACACCGCCACCCCCCCTCCAACCCTCCTGCACCTCCTCCACATGTCAGAAACCTTTGGCCCCCTCCGGCTCCAGGAGGCGCAGGGAAGTTTCCCTAGGTGTCTTTTACACCAGCGCTGCCTCGTGATTGGCTGAGGGGCTTCTGCTGGCTGTCAACCGCCTCCCTTAAGGGAACCTGGCAGATCTTGAGGAGAGGAAAAAACACAGCAGAGGAAGCGGGGGAGGGAGAAAAGAAGGAGAAGGGAGAAGGAGAAGGGAAAAAAAAAATCAATTTTAAGCTCACATGCCCCACTGGGTGCCAAAGCCTCTTCGGGGATTCTGAAGGATGCCCGAGTTGACAGGATTTGACTTCCAGAGGTAGAGAGGTGACAAACTCCATCACGGGTAGAGGGCAGCGGCGAGGCCTGGGAGGGCTAACCTGTTCTCGGGGACGGCTGACCTGCCGTCGTATTGAAACTATCTATCTCTCTCACCGACGCCGAGGTCCCGCGGGGGGGATTCGAACGGGAAGTGTGGGTAAAAGGGGGGAAGTGTGGCGACAAGAAAAAAGTTGAGGGAGAGAAAAAAGGGAAAACGAGGAAAAAAGGGGGGAGAGAGAGAGGGAGGGAGGAGGGAGAAAAAAAAAAGTGGCAGAATTCAGGGGTGTAAATGATGAATTACTTTTCATCAAGTGAAGGGAAACATACTCCGGAACAATCCAGAAAACGGAGCAGGGAGACTCTGACCTCGTGCTTCAGAGCAGCCAATATCTTCATTCAAGAAGACAACCATGAAATTACACAGAAAATGGGATTGTCATGAACGGGGCCCTTGAAAATCTCGGTGTACAGTCATTACGGCGCGGGGAAAAAGAGCCTTCATCCACACATCATACCCCGTAAGAGAAGGGAAGCAGTGTGTGTGTGTGTGTGTGTGTGTGTGTGTGTGTGTGTGTGCATCCACGAGGGGGGGTGCAGCCGCCAGAAAAGAAGAGGGGTTAGTTTAATGAAAAGAGCGATTCTGTGTTTTCCCCATGTTTCTCACACACATCAGCATATGTATTCTGCGCTCGTCCGGCATTCACTCCGAGCAGGAAACGGCGTCCTGTAAAGTGCACGCCGTCGCATTGTACCCGTGTCGACCGCGGCGACGACGACGACGACGGCGTCCCCGTGAAGGAGCCGTTAACAAATGTCGGCGAGGCGATGTAATTAAGGGGAGATGGTTGTTTCTCTCACATCTGAGAAATCACTCCCAAAAAAAAAAGAAAAAAAAAAAAGAAGAAGAAGAGAAAAAAGGGGGGGGAAATGGTTGTTTCGTGACCAGATGCACGCGTGGCGAACACCGAGCCTAATGAGCAATCAAATAATAATTAGGAAATCCAAAGCGGGGGAAAGATGAGCGAGGCTCAGAATACAAAACGCTCAGGTCGATCTTGGCTCGGGCCGAAATGAGTTGGAGTCGAAAAGCAGGAATGCTGCGAAAGTGTGAGCGTGTCGGTATACAGCTGTCATTCAGTTTACATCCAAATAAAAACAGGAGACATGATGTTTCTCCTGCTTGTGTCAGTCGCTCAAAGGCAGTTGTCAGTGTTGGGCTGCCGTTATATTCATATTTGTGTGACGCATTCATGCAAATGCGCAGCCCCAATCATCACAAACTGTAAAATATGCACAGAAGGCATTTAAAACCCACTTAATTGACTTTCTGTTCACTCATCGGCGGTGAGGAATGCCATTTACATGACAACTAAGTCACTAATCCCTTTATTTATACAGGTATGTTTCGCTGAGATTTGCATCTCATGTTTCTCAAGAGAGGACCTGTTGGCTGATTTATTCAACACACACACACACACACACACACACACATATATGAATAGAGCAGTGAATGCTGTAAATATTATATATATTTGGTATAAGCTGCTCATATGAAGTCATGACAGCAGCCCGAGGTTGCATTGGTTGATGATTATCGGTGCAAAATGAAAGTTTGCTATTATTTTACATAAGTAGAGGTACAAGTGTAAAAAAAAAATGCTGCAGTAAATGTAGAAGTAGCTCAGTTAATATATCATATAGACAGAGTAAAAGGTACTTTTTAGAAGAAAAAACTGTCTTGGATGCAACGTTTTCCATGTAATTCCAGGATGAGAGCACAAAGTTCAGATTCTCTTAGTCTGAAAGTTTGGAAATGATTAAAAACGAACTAAATAAATAAATAAAAATAGGTGCACCAAGGAAGTAAATTACTGCTCTCTTTTCTGCCGACTGACACAGTTTGTTAATTTATGATCTTTGTCAGTTTCAGAAGCTTAAAAAAGCGCACAGCATTTGTTCTCTGTAATGGATGTGATTTAAAATGTAGCTAAGTGTAAAATATATACTTCAGCAAAAGTAAAATTACTGACTTTACACAGGAAGTACTTCTGGTTTACATCTTGTAAAGCAGAGGTGGAAGTAACTAATTACATTTTACTTTTTTTTTTTTTTTTAGGAAATCAGTAATTTTACTTTCATTTGAGTCTATTTTGTTGCTTGTGTTTCGTTGTTCAATACATTTTAAATCAGATCCATCACATCGAACACATGATCAGTGACAGACTGTGGAACCCTTCACAATAAAAGCTCCGTCAGCAACCTGCCTCCTCAACGTTGCGGCTTACACTTTTTTGCCATTTTCCAAATTTCGCATTCAAAGGTGCACGACGGAAATGGACATTGTGTTGCGCATTTTATTTGCGCTTTCGCACTTTGAGGGGAAGTTTTATTCTTCATTTAATAAAGAGCAGAGTGAGATCAGAGGGAGTTTCCCCTTACCTCAGAATAATTTTATTAGCCTTACATTTGAAGAGTTTTTGTATCTGAGTGGTCTGAATGCCGCCCTGACATGGATAAAATTTTTGTAATTTCCTTTTTTTTTTTTAACCCATATCCAAGCAACCTGAAATGAGTATCACTTGTGTCATGAATTAAAATAAAAATACATTTTTTTTGTGCCATGAGACCTCACGGACAGAGCAACAGGAAGCAGGGAAATTACATATGCAGCATCCAGAACAAGAAGTGCATTGTTTGCTGGTCACAAAAGCGGCTGACGAAGTGGAGGAGAATCCTGTTTATGACTTAGAAGAAGTGGAAACTAGGAAGGGGGGAGTGTGTGTGTGTGTGTGTGTGTGGGGGGGAGAAAAAAAGGAAAAAAAAAAAATCCCTAAATTCTTCTATATGAATGCCTCAACAGGCCGGCTGTACTCTCAAAGCACAAGAATTAACGAGACGAGGAAAAAATAGGGCCGTGCGGCGGAGAAGCGATGTGTCCGTGGAAAGTATTTTGAAGGATCTGTAATTTTCAAAGTGCTCTGCATTTAAATGTCCCTTTTATTCCTAAACAGCCTTAAGACACTTTTCAAACTGCTCGATTCACATAATTAGATGGGGCCGACAGATGACTCTCTCACTGTGCCACGCAGCCATTAGAAAAGGGGTCATTCTCCTTGCAGAATGGCTACTGTTCTCGCTTGTCATTAATTTGCCACTTCAAAGCGGCGAGAGCATGTGACACCACTGACAAATGAAATAAGTTACACTTATCTCAGACGGCCACCATTTCAGCTGCAAACTTTTCAACTCCAATCACAGCCTCTCGGTTTTTTCAAAGAGCGTGCTTATGTCCTCCACTTTGAGATGGCACGTCGGAAAAAGCCGTGCCTCGGAAATGTGTGTCGTCCTCTCTGCTGATTCCCCACTCTTCTGATTGGTTTTTTAACACAGAATTAATGCTGATACACCTTAATCTCTCTAATATATTATTTTGTACTTATTGTAATTTCAAAATCGGGTCAATTTTTGATCCATATGTTGTCGTTGTAGATTATTAGCAGAACATTTACCATCCAGAGTGAGTGTTTCATGGAAGTCTGTGTTGTACCTCGTCCTCTTTTCATCCCTTTTTTTCTTGCTTTTTTGTTTAGTTTTCCATCCTGTTGGCTCTGCATACTGTTCACTCACAAACCTGGTTGTTCAAAGTGGTTCATAAATATGAACTGAACTCGACAAAGAGCAGAGTATTGACAATTTCAAACGTGAGAGCGACATCCGAAATGTCTTGGTTTTGCATGTTTGGTCCTCTCTAAAGGCGGAAATTAAGTCACATCTGACATGAAATCCGGTTTATTTTGAAGCAAAAACGGCTAAAATCATGTCACTGCAAATCCTTTAAACACACTGCACCTTTAGAACATGAATATGGAGGGTTTTTTTTTTTTTTTCAACCATCTTTGCCAAACTCTAAATATTACAGCCTAAATTTAAGAGACCATAATGCATTTTAGAGACTATCTAGTGGGTTTTGAAAGAGTTTCATCAAACCAAAGCAGGTAGAATATAACATAATGTTTGAACATGAATTAAAACATCACCAGAACTGGAGTTACAGCTACCTGATAATATGTCAGGACAGTCTGAATAAATAAATACATAATCCACTTCAGGCACCATCCATAATAACAGAAAAAAAGTCAGATAAATAAAGTTATGACCAACTTTACTGCCATATGAACACAGAGGTAACTTAGACTATTTCTTTATTTCTGCCAGTATATTGAAACACATTACCATAACCATTATTTTGAAAGGATCGCTTTTACTATTGTCTGTAATCATCAGGTGCCTCCTGACTTGCTGTTACAACAAAATTGAATTGCTGATTCAACAATAAATAACAAATATTATGATTTCAGTTTATGATTTGCAATTTAGTGCCACATTGTTTGCAAGTCCAGGACCCTCTTCATCTACATTAAAATGTGAAAACTGTCATAATTCAAAGAAAATGTACATCAGAAAGTATTGATTTTGAGGCCTAACCAAACCTTAAATATTCAGAGATGTAGAAATCATAGCATTGGACCTTTTCAAAATCAAAGCATGAAGTCATGAAGTTTAAGGAGAGGTTATACGGCTGAACACATTTATCCTTCTGTTTATCACAGTGCTCCATGCTTTTCCTGAGGTATGGGAAGATTTGACACAAATTAACTTCATTTTTCACCTTGATGGAGCTGGGCTAACGATTCCCATAGACTTCAAGTCTTTATGCTAAGCTAACATGAAATGCTACCCTTGGGAGCTGAACCACTGGATGCACCGAGGTCAAAATGGTATCCAACAAGTCAGAAAAGGGGATTTCACCCAAAAACTTGGAGTATTCCTTTAACAGTATGTGAACGCCAACTCACATCAGATCTAGTGGAAAGTTAAAGCTTTAAATCTTTAAATCTGTAAAGACACACAAACAACTCACATGCTCAACATAAGAGGAAGCTGCAAAAAGAACTTTATCGGTAACATTATCAAATGGTTTCAAGCTTGTTGGCATAATTAACACAGATGCATTTTCATCATTATCATTATTTTTGTTAAACCTTTAAGCTGCGGCCAAGAAAAGCATGCGTGCATACACGGCAAACATGAAAAGACGCACAAATACAAAGTGCAGGCAAACTCCTGCACATGCAAGAAGTGCCTCGGTTTATTTTCTAGGTTCAGGGCTTTCAGAGACATAATACGTCAAGTGTGTACATAATGCCCCCCTCTCCACCCCACCCTCCGCCCCCGTGCCCCCCCTCTTGTCTTGTCTATACAGGACACATCGCTCTTTGTCAGACGACCGTGCACCACCAAGGCCCAAGTTTCAATCTAGCCAAGGTTTTCCTCTCTTTTACTCTTTGAAATGTTTGAAATGCTATCAAAGGGTTGGCGTCTTCATCAAAGAGGTAAACTTTAAAGGGTTCCACCTTTGGCGACGCCGCCCCCCCCCCCTCCTTCCCTCGTCCTCCTCCCCTCTCCTGCTTCCTCCTTTAATCTGGCAGGGGTTTGGCAGTCAAAGGTAAATAAGTGTGAAATGGGACATGTGTTTTCCATCCTTTCCCTTTGTCACACATGTTCTCCTCTCTCCATGATTAACATTCCACCTTCCATCTCCAGGTCCCCCCTTTTTCTTGGCGGTCCGCGGGCCTCGCACGGGTCGTCCTGCCAAAACGCTCCCCGGCCACCTGGAATTACAGCGCTTTCAAAGCCCGCACTTCCCGTCCATCTGAAATCCATTGGGCCTATCAGGAGCGCTCGGTGTCGGATGAAATAATTCTGGCATAGATATAAATATATATATATATATATATTTATTCTGGAAGGCTGCGCTGAGTTTGATCGACTGTTTATTGGTCTTCGTTAGACAGTGGTAATTATATGAGTAATAACAAGCCAACAAAGATGAATCCTCCTACGTTCAAAGAGCCAATCAGTGCTGCGGCGGCGGCGGCGACTTCTTAAGAACATCAGGAGACAGAAAAGAAGACGAGAAGGATAAACAAATTGTTAAAATTACCCAGGTCTTCAGCTGCTGGTTTTTCTGCTTTTTTCACCCCCCCTCCTCAAAAATAAATAACTCTCGTGTGCCAGCGTCCAGGAACAGGATGGTCGTCCAGCCGCCAGACGAGGCGAGGCGAGGCGTGCCGCGGGGGCCCCGGGCTTGGCAGCGGCGCGCCCAGTTGTTTTGTTTACCTTCCACCCCAATGTCCAAGAGACACGTTGTCACTGGTCTTTAACAAAACCAATCTCCTCGTGCTACTGGTGCCGGCGTGTGTGTGTGTGTGTGTTTTTTTGGCATGCCAGTCACATTTGGGACTGTGTCTAAATAACTTCAGACAGCCAAGAAAAAAAAAAAAACAAAAATGGGAGGGGGGTTTTGACGGGCACGAGTTATGTTTCATGGCGAAAGCCTGTGATTTCCAAATGGCATTGATGAGATTATTACGGCACTTTGGGCCGCTCGGCTGACAGCGATACAGAGGTGGTCGGACCCCTCGCCGCCAAAAGGAGAAGCTCAGATCGACATGTGACGTCCTCTTTGATACGTCTGAGGTCGGAGCCACTGCTTTTTTCTGGTGCTGTACATCATCAGACGTAAAATCATTTCCACATGTTGGGAGAGGAAACCCTCAAATCCTACGACGGCATATTCAGGCCACTGCAAGGAAAAAAAAATGATGGAGCGGGTGGAGTGGGGGTAATAATCTGAGAGGAAAAAATCTGAATTTCTAAGATTAAAGTTGTAAGTTTACAAGGAAAGAACTCACAAATTTATGAGAGAAAAACTCAGAAAACATTATTTTTTTTGGGTCAAGGAACTATATTATGTTCTACTTTGCAGTTTCATTTAGTAACAATATTATAATATTTTTTGTGTTTGTGATTTTGGGATTTCCTTCCTGCTAAATCCCATAGTTGAAGAACAGTTTTTTTTTTGTTTTTATTTTTATTTTTTTTGCCTAAATTTGTGACTTTACAGTTTTCAGAATTTCAGAAAGTTTTTTTCTCATAAATTTACAACTTTAATCTCAGATTTTTTTGTTTTTATCCCATGCATTTGTGAGTGTTTCTTTTAATCTCAGAGAATATCCAAGGTTTTATGTAAATTTATGACTTTAATCTCGACAAGTCTGAGTGACCTTCATACATGTCCATTTATACTATTTTTCTTATTTCTGGACCAAACACAAAGCCAGATATGATGATCGTGACACCCCAAAAAAACAAAAAAAAAGCTCATTAAGGTGCCGTCATTATCCCTAAAAAAACACACACACACACAAAGGATGCAGTCAGCTCACACGAAGCCCAACAACTGGTTCACGTTGCCCAGGAAAGCACCTTAATTTGTTTTAATTTCGTGCCATCACCCGTTCCATAAGAGCAGAGTTGTCACTTAATTCAAAAGGGTAAATCTCTCATTTTGGAGGGGGGGAAAAACACCAGCCCTCGTCCTTGAAAAGGGATCCAGGACCAGAACCAGATCATTATTTTAAATCACAGCCATGTTCTCTTGCACTCATTTGGAAGCGAGCCGCTGTTCTCCGGTCCCTGGGAGCTTACCTCCATGTTTTGAGTCCTTGTACCTTGGCAGGCGGGTCCAAACATATGGCACAACTAAGTGTCGATTATCAGCCAATCTCATACATCACACACATATCCGATAAAGCCGCATATTCATCACTCACGTTGCACTTTGTGGGTTGTTTTTTTTTTTTTTTTTTTTTTCAGTGCTCACTGTTAAGTAGTGACAGATGAACAGCCTACCTACGGCTTCAGTGATCCAGAAATATCAAATGTGTTTCAGGGCCGTGCCAATAGTCTGCCTTTTTGTCATTGAGTCACAAATGTTGCATGCTGCTTTCAGAACTGTTGCGTTTCACACGTTTCCCATGACTTCCAGTTCCTTCTTTATTAGTATTATTATTATTATTATTTTTAAATCTTTTGAGTTTAACGGCACTTTGCAAAATGGATTCATTACATTACATTAGTATAACATTTGATCCATTGTAGAAAACTGAGAATATGTGCACAAAATTGATCTCTTTCTTGTCTAAAATATAGTATTTATGGATTAAATCATCACAGTTGCTCCATAAGTAAGTATTCCTTAATGACACTGCGGACTAGTTTAATTATTTTGGTCTATTGAGGACTTATGTCATTCAATATTCAATGTAATCTTCAATATAATCTGTGATCCGATGTAGAAAACAGTGATTCTGCTTAGATTATGTGCACAAAATTGATCTCTTTCTTGTCTAAAATATACTGTTTATGGATGAAACATCACAATAACTCCATAAATAAGTATTTCTAAATAACACTGAGGACAAGTTGAATTATTTTAGCCAACTATCACATACTCTCCTTTGTTGCTGTTCTTTAAAGTAGACATTTTTCAAATTCACAGCATTTAACAGTCATTTTTAATCTATATTATATTTTTCCCCTTCATTTAGCCAGGGAGGTTGCATTTTCAGTGTAGCTGCCATGAAAATAATACTAATTTTATTGATTTATTCGAGTACTGTACCTACCTGCCTCTGCTTTCATTTTGAAAGCAAAGCTTTGTGTGTCTGATCAGATTTCAAAATAAAACGCAAAATGTACAGCAGGTTCGGCGGCATCGCTACAACGGCGTTACATGCTGATTACGGCGTAATGTATGTTATCACATGTCACGTCAGGATGATCAAAAAGCTTAATGAGTGACACACGTGTAATGATTACCTATGTGCACGTCGCCGTGCACGAGCAGGAAGGCTGGCGTTGGGCTGCGCTTATTTGTGCAGCACTTAATTAGTCATAATTATATACAAGTAATTTACTCAGAGCGCATTAAATAAACATAGATGTCTAATTAGAATATTGTGTTAAACTTGTTGGATTGAGCACACACACTCACACACACGCACACACACACACACACACACACACACACACTCACACTCTGCTGTTTGTTCATTATCAGCCTGAATACCTTAGCAACTGATATTGCCTTGAGCATAACAGAGTGTGTGTATCAATTTGCATACATGCATACATTGTCTGCTATACTGTAGGTACGTATGCAGGATAAAGGCAGGCAGGGTTTTTTTTTTTTTTATTTACATTGGAGGCATTTATAGCTAATACTCTTATCCATCATTATTGTTATTATTATCATTATTTCAAATTATTAATCCAGCATAAAGTTTAGAATAAGTGCAACACTTGAATAAGCTTTAATTACTTTATCAGCAACAATAAAAAAAAAAAAAAGATAGGAGGTCAAGGGTCAAAGCATCAACATCGTGACAATGGATATGAAACATTTTGATCGCTGAAATATTTTTCTTAAAATAACTGATTAATTTATTAATTTATTTAAGTACTTATTTTTCTGTTTATTTATTTATGTATTTATTTATTTTTAATTTAATTTAATTTTATTTTTTGGAATACATTTCCATTGCTCCCCTTGTTAGTTTTATGATGTTTTATACCTTTTATGAAATTCTGTGAAGTTTATTATTATTAATCACATTTCAATCAAAGCTTTTAACGAATTTTCCATCTCACACTGTATATGAACTTGTATGTGTTTTTTTTTCTTTTTCTTTTTTTTTTTTTACTTCTTTCCATTACTTTTATTTTCTAGATAATTGTATTTTTGATAGTTTCCTCATGCTGCACCAGCAGGTGGAAATAGAAAGTCTAAGCAATACAACATTAAGGTTTTTTTTTTTTTTTTAATCCAGCACCTTCCACCAGATAAAATTTCCTTTTTCCCCCCTTTTCCCTTTTAAAATTTATTTATTTAATAGCTGTTAGTTTTACACTCTTGAACCACCTCATGTCACTAAAAATCCGGTTTCAACCAGATTTACATCAAATTTAGGCAGCAAGATACTCTCAGAACGCTGGTTCATGTCGGCCGCCCCAGACGGCAGTTTCTCCACAGGATGAGAGGTCAGAAAAGGAAAGTAAAAGGATGAGAGATGTGAGTTGCTGCAGTTTTGGCTTCTGCTCCTGTAATTTCTGATGAGTCATTTCCTGTGTGGTGAAAACTTCCCACCTGTGACCGTTCTCACACCAGAGTTAAAGGCAATAAAGGGCCAATACTGAAAAATCCTGTCCAGTGAAGTTAAAAATGCCTGTGCTACATATGATATGATGTTTTTTAATTGTGTTTTTCTTCAAATAAAGTTGAAAAACCGCATAAATGTGTTGAAACAAGGCAGAATGAGGCAGATCAGCCTGCTAGGATCAAGAAAATGACACTTGATTCAAGAAAATTCTGGAAGCGAGTTGCTTTGTATTGGAAACAAGTGAAATTATCTCATCCCACTGGAGGATTTTTGACCTTGCTTGAGGGAAAAACAAGATTTTAACCCTGAATATTCGACTAAATGACTTGCTAAGATGGATATTTTTTGCTTCGAACAAAAAGAAGACACACTCACCTACAGAGCCTCCCGCCCACCTTGATGGCGTGACGCGTCCTGCAGCCCGCGGCATCCATCAGCGGGCAGCGGCGGGCCGGCCGCGGCGCAGGCCAGCAGTAGGACGGTGCATTAATGAAATGTTAATGGCTGAATTAAGACCGAAATAACCGATCCAGCCTGGACTCCCGCGCGAGTCCATTAGCGTCGGCGCTCCATGCTGGGGCAAACGACAACACTCACCCCGCCGTCCGGGGCAGGGGTCACGGGGCCCGAGCAGGTAGCCGGCGTTGTGGCGGGGGGGTGGTCGGCGGCGGCGGCTCTCCATCACCGTGACCTCTGTGTGTTGGACGCCGGGAGAACGTCAACAAATGATTTAGATTTGAAACGGGGGGGGAGGCGATGCACAATCAGGCGCCTCCATCTGTGATTGATAAATGACACCAAGAGGGCAATAAAGGCGCTACACCGTGTCGGGTTTGTTTGCGGCGCTGTCGTTTACCCGTGGGGCGCCGAGCAGTGTTGTCTCTCAGACGCCAGGGTCCCTAAACTCGGGGGCCAAAGTCCATTTTTGGTGGCCCAGATGTAAACTTCTGCAAAAACAAAGCAGAAAAGGCCATTTAAAACTGCATTCCCTCATGAAAATAATTGAAAATGCAATGTAAATAAAATACTAAGTTGACAGAGAAAAAAGCTTAGAAGAGACCGCATTTATTTATATTTATTTATAAAGCATTTACCCCATAATGCCCCTTAAAAGTCACAATTACAAGATGAGAATGTGAAGAACAAAACCGGTGCAGCATAGACGAAAGATCAGACAACTTTTCAATGTAAAAATGGGGGGAAAACATGCACTTGAAGGCACTATCCCTCTCTGTTTGGTTGCCGATGTGTTAATTCGTAAAGTCAGCTGGTTAGTTGCACTTTATGTATTTCATTCATTGAGGCTCACGCTGCACCGTTACAAACAAACCAGAGCTTATATATATATTATTAAGTTAAATGGACTCACAATATTTAACGGCCAGCTTTGGTAACCTGTCATCCTTACAGTCTTCTCACCTTGCCTTCGATTTTAGTGGCAAGGGGCTGAAATTTGCTTTAATTTACATTCTTAGGTGTTCAAACATTTAAAAACACAATTAAAAAATCCATCTGTGTCACTCATTAAGCTTTTTTATTATCATGATGTGACATGTGATCTTGCGCATTATGCTACAATCCGCATGTGACGCTTCGTTTCATTATGCTGGCTGTCAGATGTCAAAATATGAAACCTCAGTTCTCTTGGAGGAGAACAGACACTTGCATTTCCAGGTGTCATGGTGCTGTTATTTGATGCAGTCCAGGTTAATAAAATGTCTTACCTGTGATTTCATAATTAGAGCGGACACCGGTAATGGGGAAAACCTCAGGCTTTTTGACGGGCCTGGCGAAATATGTTTGCAGGGCGACGGGCAGCCTTTGGTCCCTGTCTCTTTAAGAATCATCCGAGAAACTCGACGCTGTCCCTCATCTGTCTAAACCGATGCAGCTCAAGATCAGTCGTGGCCTGATCTTGATTTGGGTTTTATTCAATTACAAGTATATGAATGCGCGTCTTGCTTTGCGATAATGCTGTTATTCTACATCATGGAGGGCGTAATTGGGACCACACAGGGCAGCGCGGGGCAGCGTTGCGGCCGCCCGGTCGAGAGTGATGTGCCTGCACTTGAAGCGCCGCTCTCTGCTTCTTAATTAGAAACTTAGATCACAATGTCGGCCCAAGGATCACAACAGCATGTTTGGTTTTCATCTGATAGGAAAATGGGAAGGAAGGGAAGGCGGGCGGGCGGGGGGGGGGAGATGTTTCTCTCAGCTGACGCACAGCAAACGTCGTCGATAAATCTGCTTAGAAACATCCACAGATACTGGATGAAAAAAAAAAAATCCATGGCAGATAAATTAGGGCTCTTAACCTAGTAATGTCCTCTAATTGGGAGGAAACTGTAATTGGTTTAAACATTAATCAGATTTGAGTTGGTGGGGATGGTAAGCGTTGTGCCACTGCACGGTTTCCTGTTGAAATATGAAGAGTTTTTGTTGAAAATAAATTTTGTTTGTCCAAGCAACAGCCTCTGGATTGCATTATATGGTTAATCCTCCGATAAGATTCAGTGACCAAATATGCACTTACTGGTCGTTAGGCTGAAACCGGCCGCTTTGATTGGTCGTCTGCTCAGGGATTTGTCTCTGTGAGCATGTTTTTACATTAAATGAAGTGAAGGCCGTGCGATGCCGCTTTTATTGGCATCACATCTGAGTCCTTTAAGTGATCGGGAGCAACATTGATAGGTGTGAACAGGAAGAGGTACAGTGGCAGATTGCAGATTCACTTATGCACTCGTCCCATTTGGTTGATTTACAGCTCATTTTCTAAGTAACACAGGACTGAAGCCACGGGAAAAGGCAAAAGGTGAAATTTGAGGTAACTAATATTATCTGCTCTTAAATGCACACTTAAAAGAGACATGTGGGTGACTTTAAATGCAGTTTGTGCTTTTGATAAATCCCTTTAAAAGTACAATTGACAAAAAAATGTAAAATAAATATCGGTTTTATGAGAAGATTGAGTCTGTCCTGAGCTTTAATCGCCATGTTGATGTCCGATGACAGACTAAAGGTCATGCCAGCTGTAGACATTGTTCACATGTTGGTGTATGAGAGCTGATATTATCTGTGAATAAAAAGCACATGGTTGTTTGAAGTGGCGTCAGCCGATGCGGTCTCCTGCACAGGAGCCGCCGTCTGGACGGAGCCGTCTGATGGAGACGTTCAGTGTCAGTTCACTTTTTGATTGCAGAGGTATTCAGATATCTTAAAATATCACAGGCGTTGTTTTTCAATTTATTGCCCAACTGGCTCACAGCCACAGTTCTCAGGGTTAGCCGGTTAGCCTTTAGCTCAGGGGGTTAGAAACCTTTCCATGATCTGGATCCCCAAGTTTAGTTTAATTAATCCATGGATTTTAACCGGAGTGATCCTGACATGAAAGCATATTTTGGCCTGTGTGAAATAAATTGTTTAGATGCTGTTCTTGAACATTGACAAATAGATTCATTGTGGCGGAATTAAAACATAGCTTTAAAAAAAGTCACTTGTACATTTTATTTGTATTGTAACAAGTCCTAATCAATTAAACCACAGATATTAAACCTTTCCTCTGACCTGAACCTCCATGAAAGATTCTTAAGGACCCCTCAGGGGCCCCGGACCACACTTTGACTAGCCTAGCTGACCTTGGCTAGTATGGTTATTTAAAACTAGTTTATAGCTATCTATATATGCTAGTTGCTAGAACACCGACCTTCCAAGAGCATGAATGCAGTGGTCAAAAAAATAAATAAATAAATAAATTAAATTAAATTTTAAATAAAAATAATACTAAAATTAATATTTAAAAAAATCAAGCATAAAATGAAATAAATGCAAATAAAATAAAATTAGATCTGGATTTAACTCCACTAGTGGCATTACTTATGCCTGCAAGAAATGTTTTCTCTAACTAAAACTCCAGTGTATAGTGTTTTGCTCAAGGACACAGTGGCAGGATGGGGAAAAAGGCTGTTTAGTGGGATCAGACTTGTGGTGGCAGACACACACCGGCATGTACACACACTTACATGCACATACACCAAAGCCTGAAATATTTTTGGAGGTTGTCATAAAGCAAACACTTTATTGGACAAGGGGCAGGGAGGAGGGGGGAAGGGTTTTTGGCTCGGCACAGGAGGCATTCAATTTGGAACGAGGGCTTCCACTATTGTTGATAATCACGGCCGTGTCTGCCAACAACACACAGCGGCATGACAGATCCACCACCGCCACGGCTTTAGAAAAACAAGACAGGGCTGCGCTGGGTGGCAAAAAAAAAAAAAAATCATATAGATGGAAAAAAAAGGTTGTCACCTTCACCTTGCGTACTTGTCATTCGCCCAGCGTCAGGTCATTAAATTCACATTAGGCTTCTCCCGGGGACCTTCGGGTGCTGTTAGTGCACCTAAAGCTGTGTGGCAGTAAAAAGAATCACAACTTCCTCCTCACTGTGATGGGGGAAAACACACACACACACACTCACACACGCACATAAAAGCAGCTATGCGGCACTTTGCATTCTGACACAGGATCATTATGGTCTCTCATGCCTTTTTTTTTTTTTTTTCGGGGGTCGATAATGGAAACCGGGGCACCGGAGAGACATTGGCCGTGTCCATTTGTCCGTCCCCTGGAGGACGGAGCTGGATCCGAGTCAAAGTTTTAGATCCCTGCCACTGAGATGGCATTAACTCCCGGTCTCCTGGGTGGACCGCGTGAATCATTTATTAACAAAAACCTGCGACGGCCGTTGCAAATGTCACATCGCGTTAGGCCTCTGCCCCCGGATCATTCAAAGTAAAAAAAAAACATAGCTAGTGTGGCACTTTGTCACATAAGACCATCACCTAATGTCTCCGATGTTGCCGCAAAAGGCAAAAAACCCCAAACAAACAGAATCTGCGAGAGCCTTGCAGCGCGTTTAAGGTGTTTGAATTAAAAAAAGGAATGGAAGAAAAAGAAAGAGAAGCCGCTTCTCCTGGAAAACAACTGACGACAGCAGCATGATTTGGTGGCAATAGCCTTTATCAGAGTTGCAGGACCGCAAACACAGGCAGCGATAAATATATTCAGTGACATCCGAAATGGACCATAAGCTAAATCAGCCACCAGTATTTTAAACTAACTGCTATCACCTGGTGGAGGAGGGACGGCGGGTTTCCAGCCCCTCAGGGACACAAAATCCCATCTCACAGTCAACAACATTTTCATCCATGTTTTTTTGAGGCCTGTGGAGTTTTAATTATCCAAACATTTCTGCGAGGCACAGCTTGATCTGGAGGAAGAAATGATCTCATTGGTCGAGTTAAACATCAGTGGGTGGAGCCAAAAAAAAATCAGTTGCAGTGGTGAAGTAACTTTAGATTGAAAGCCAGTGAACGAGACAAACAAGCGAGCAAAACTTTATTCATATAGTGTGCAAAATAAAACATTAGACATAAGTAAACACATTTAATACAAGTGCATAAATAATACCCGTTAGTTAGAAACCATTAAGAAGCAGGAATAGAAGAATAAATGAATGCAACAAATTAGTGACATAAATCAGCAGCCGATCAGTAAAAAAAAAAAATTAAAAAGTAAAAAAAAAGAAAAAAGAAAAAAAAGACGTGAACTTAAACAATTAAAAATTTAGGAATTAAATGTAATTAGACCAAACAATAATTAAGACCAACAATTAGCCAGTAATAAAAATAATAATTTTAATAATAACAATAATAATAATGATGATAATAATGACAATGATGATGATCATAATAATCCATTAAAAAGGAAGGAATAGCAATCGACTAATAACAAAACAAATGAAAAAAGTGAGTGAAAAACGCTTAAGTAGGGATAGAAAAAAATGGGCAAAAAATTTAAAAACAGTTAAAAAAAAAAAAAAGTAGGAATAAAATAATAATAATTGAGACCAGCAGTGGACCAATAAAAAAAATTAAATTAAAATGAAATTTTAAAAAGTGGATTTGCAACTGTTTCAGTCTCGCTGTGCTAACTTAGCCAGGTTATTTTGTCTGCATTTTGTGTAATTTGCAAAAATCTTTCAAAGGCAAAAGTCAACTGAGACTATTTAAAACAAACAACACAATGCTTTCAGTATTTTTATTAATTCAGCAGCTCAGTGCGGGTGTGTGTGTAACCCCCCCACACAGTTTGGCTTTTACTCCCCTAATAGATATGTATTTTAATATTTGGACCAGATTTTACTCTTAGCCACTCCAGTTTGACAGCTAACTAACTCTGTCTTCTGCCCACTGAGGTTTGATCTTTGCCCCTTGAGCAGAAACTGAGCCCGAAACACGTTCACAGTGACACAAAGGCTTCGCTGGCTGTTCTTCAGGAATATCTGCATTTATTCTATTTTTTTAAAAAAAATTTCAGAGGCAAAAGCAGGAGACACGAGGCAGGGGAGGCTGGGGCCGGGTGGCGCCGATGACCTTCTAGATGTTTGTGTGGCCACGTCTGACATTGGCCACCCCATTTGCCGGAATATTATTGTTTATGAATAGGAGTTGGGGGGGGGGGGCGTTTATAGGTTGGTATTGGACGGACAGCTGCTGTGTTTGGCTGTTGACCAGGAGCCTAATAACTACGGCATGAGAGGGACATTACCTGTGAGCAGCTGCCGGCCAGCCGCCCAACAATAACCGTTCAAACGCCGATTGAGTCACTTATAATGATTTGAGCCGCTGAGAATCCTTGGAGTAAAAGTCATTTTTAGTTTTGTAACTCCTGGTCGGGTCCTGGTTATGGATGGATGGATGGATGGATGGATGGATGCACAGATAGATAAATACATCAATCCTGGAGGTAAATTCATTTTCTCAGCAGCGCTAACACGTGAGGAAATGACAACGTAAAATAGTATTGCTATTTTCAATGGGTTCCCTTGACCTCTGACCTCCAGATGTGTGAATGAAAATGGGTTCTCTGGGCAGCCATGGCTCTCCCCTTTGCAGACACGCCCACCTTCTGCTAATCCCATGCATTTTGGGCCACAAACCCTGCAGTCCACATGTGTTCTTGTGGCCTGTTGTAAAATGGTGTGTGTGTGCAGACTGGGGCCTAAACAGTCTTGGAGCTGCATCAGTTGGCTTTGACTGGAAAGCTGAGACTCTTGTGGATTCAATGAGCCACATTTGATTCATGTTTGATGATGTTGGCCCCCATAGCAGCCACTTCACTGTATAAAATGACCTCTAGTGACCTCTAGGATAATCACAGCCTCATCAAACTTTACAATAAACTAGAGAGCGACACCGTTCAGATTCAATTTCCAAGGATCAAGCTCCAAAAAATGCACTTCTTACTTTTTACTGAAGTTTTCTGTGGTGTTTCTCAAGGTCTTGGTGTCCTAATGTGGGATCTTTGATCATTTTTATTAATTCTTGAGTGGTCAAAAATGTTTAACTTTTGCACGAAATCTGTGTAACAAATGGTATCAACCTATAAATACCTGCAAAAACCTATGGCACCTAATTAAACAAGCAAATGGCCGTCAAATGCTCCCACCATAATGCTCTGATTCTTAAACATGCTAAATAAATCAAAAAATAAACAGAAACCTGACCAAAAGACGGTGTTTATTACAGATTTATGACTAGAATAACTTGACACACAGAGCTGAGATGCATTCAGGTTCCCAGCTCTCAGATGATGTTCACCACTTCTGTTTGGCCTCTACTGCTGACCTTTAATTTCCCCCTGAACCTCCCCTGTCCTGTCTCACTAAATTGGGTCTAAGAAAGGGCTGGAAGGGTAAGGGGGGAAAGTTCTGGACTCAAAATGCAGTGGTTTCTGTGATTATAGATATGATATCGCCCCACAGTATACACAATATGCCAGATCTGACTGCAGCAGCGTTGCATTGCAGAGTTTCTCCACTTCAGATGAAGAATCCTCAGTGGCATTACTTTTCTTTTCAAAAAAAAAAAAAAGAAAAACAAAACAGTTTTCTTTCTTTTCTCCGCTGCCGGTTGTGTCAAACGTTCAACGTATCGGTTTTATCCCTTTGTTTCTCATTTCTCATCTTTACACATGAGTTGATCGCAGCAGCCCCCCACCACCTCCCCCATCCTCCCTCCAACTACGGCCGCGTCCTGTGAGCGAGACAGCTGTGAAAACAGTGTGGAATCTGTGCAGCCGGCGGAGAAAACGGCTCGTTGCTGTATCTTCCAATTTTAACCAGATTTTCCAGGGATATTAGAGGAAACAAAAGATGAGACATCCCAGCGTTTCACCGTTCAAAGCCCCCCCACACACACACACCCCTCCCTGATAACTTTGATGCGAGATTCACTCTGAATAAAAGGAGAGGGAGACCATTTTGGATGGTTTCCTTACATTTAAAGGGAGGTGACACTTTAGTGGTCCATAAATTTGCATTCATTATCGGCGTCTTTAGCATACATTATAAGAAAGCCCATATGATGTAGAGATCTGAAGCCCAAAAGGACTGGGTGCTTGTCCTGATATGATTTTTTTTTCCACCCACAGCTTTGAGAGAAAAGAAAAACTTTTTGGCTCACTTAACGGCATCAAAGATGAGTCTTGTGACACTTTTTCTATTGTCTGTATCACACAGTTTACCAGTACGCAGCATCTGCTCAGATAAATGTTAAAAAAAAAAAAATGCAGCAATTTGTCACGGTGGTGCTGCAGAAACACAACCACCTTACATACAGTGCAGAAATATTTCAGTTTTGCATATAATAAAATAAAGAAATACATCAGGGAAAGTGGGAATTTAGGGATGTTTGTTCATGCTCTGGTGTATTTTTGGAGAATCCTACTGAATATATTGCACAAATAAAGATCTTTTGGTGAATAAACCAATGAGAAAACAGTAATTGCGTGGTTGCTGTGTGTTTTCACCTCTTCATTCTGCCATTAACCTGCAAATTTCCCCCAGTTACAGCCTTTACATGCTGGAAATAATCAGAATTAAACAAGTACAATACATCAAAACTGCTTAAGTGTTAATTTTCTATGATCCTGATATGTTGTATTTGGACAGTCTGTCTAAATACCAGATATTGTTGGGGAAACGTTACAGCTCTCATTGATGTTGTGCATTTGTTGATTCCTCTCCTGTGTGTACAAATGCACAACTTTTGCCAAGTGCATCAGTTAAAAGATCAATTAGAAGGTGGACGCTCATCTTGTCCTCTTCAATCTGCTGCTGCAAAACAAAGTAGCCCAGTGCTACTTAATGTGACTGATTAAAAAAAAAAAAAAAAAAAAAAGCTTCCAAATAAAATAAATACTTCTTTAACACCATTTTACACTTACATGCACGAGTATTTGCAACTGGAAAAAATCAGATATGAGCTTAACAGGAGCACCTGAAGGCAGCATCTGTATGGAGCATTTCCTGAATGTTACTAAAAATGCTAAGAATACTTGGTTATAGTTAGGGTTAATGTTACCAAAAAACACTAAAAATATTTGGTTAAGGTTAGGAAAAGGTCAGGGTTAAGATTAAAAACCATTAGCTAATATTATTTCTCTAATATTTGTTGTTGTTAATATGTAGTATGTTAATATTAGCCAGAAAGAAAAATGCCAAAAAGCAAACAGTACTCTCCTCCTCTGGTTACCTGCAAATTTTCTAGCGTTTTTTTTTTTTTTTTTTTTTTATCAGTTAGGGTCAATTTGCAGTGATTTAACCCCCCAGAAAATCATTATAATAAAAACTGTCACCCAAGGTTATGTGTGATAACCTAAACGGCCCTTTAAATAAAACACATCTCTGCCACATACTGAACGTTACAGGCGTTTCTTTATAAACGTGTCAGCGACCGGCAATCGGCGTCTCCTATTTTAAATAAGTGCGCCAGTACCACCGAGAGGAATTTAAATGTGTGGTACTCGGTGAATAATGATGTGATTGCGTTCTTGATTTACAATACTAAACTACCTCTGGTTCACCGACAGGAGCCTCGTCTTAAATCAGCGTGGGCGGAACAAGAAGACGTCAAAATACAGTGTTCCTTCTTCGCCGGTGGACGGGCACCGGCCTCATTTTATTCCAGCCCATGTATAAAACACAATGTGGGAATAAGTTTGACTGATCTGCCCCATCTAATATGCGACTCTCCCGCTCTCTCTCTCTTTTCATTCCTCCTTTTTTTTTGCTCATAAGTTGCAAATGGCTTCATTAAAACAAAAGCACGACCATAGGGAGCACATAAAACATGCTGCTGCTGCTACCTAATATGGTATTTATGACCGCGGCTAAATGTAGAGTGAATTAAACTTTAAAGGATTGCAGTCAGGTAGACTCGCCGACGTTTGTGGAGGAATGTCCATTAACAAGATGAAAGAAGAGGGGTGTGTGTGTGTGTGTGTTGAGGGGGGTGTTATTCCCCGATGGCCCCCGGTGGAACGTCAGCTTGCCGGCTAGACGGCTGGCTGGACGTAGACACCTTACCGCTGCACGTGAGATGAAAAATCGACTGACAGGGCCGCCCAGGAGCCCCGGCCTCCTGTATTTACAGAAATAATTAAAACGTAATATCATCAAAAGTGACTTGGCTCTCCTCCTCCTCCCCTCTCACCTCCCCGGCCCTCCTTTACTCGTTCCCGTGCTTCTCCGCGAGAGAAGTTTCATCTGCTCGAGAAAATAAACCAATTAGCAGCTGATGTAGTCAAGACGCGGGGAAAAGGGGGTTTATGCCGACCGGGGCGTGATAGGGAATGCTTATTAGAGAGCAGGTTGAGGTCTAAATAATCACTAGACACGCTTGGAGCCAATTGTACATTCATCAGCCGCTGGATTTCCCAATGGGGAGCGACACCGGTGCAAAGGCCTTGTCAGCGTCTCTGCCTCAATCTCAGCCTGGCCGGCCCGACCCGGGCAACACACAAACAAGACTGCAGTGGAGGGCAAACCCACCTGAACTCGACCCGTGCGCTCATTTGTGCGTCGGCTGCTTTGTTTTGTGCGTAAGGTCGCAGATAGGCGGCTCAGACGTGGCAGCAAGACGTGACTGTTGTTGAATGTGTTTGAGATTTGCAGGGAAATCCCAGCCTGAAGCACGTGAGCGCTGTTTAAAACCCTGGATCGGTGATTTAAATTAGTGTTTCTGATGCTGTTTCATTGTTGGATGTGGTATTTTTTATTTTTTTTTAATCCAAAACTGAGGGACATTTTTTTCCAGCACAGATACAATAACATTTATATAAGGAAAATAAAAGCAAGTGTCAGCTGTCGGGTTTCAGTGTCGACCCAGCTCCGTGATTTGCAGTGACGTTAAACAAACATGCGAGGAAAACTGCAGTGTAGGAGAAGGAGAGGATGATTCTTTCTCCCATTAAGCTCCATTGTAGCTGCAGCTGCCCTGTATGTGCATCACATTTAAAAAAAAAAAACAAGATTAAAACCCTAAAACAACAAGCACACGTGTCATAGATGTCATACACCGTTTTCTGAAAAGGTGAATAAAAATCAGCTCAGTGAGTCGAGGCCACGCCTTCAGTGATGCTGCATCTGACAGACACAAAACCTTACAGTGAGAAAAATAAATTCGCTATTAAAATGTTGTCAGCCAAACAAGCAGAGGCAGAAATAACAAACTGAACAGAAAACTGAGAAGAGAACTGAACACCCTAACGTAACAGCTCAGTTTTAGATGGATTTTGAGACTAATTTTAATTAAAGTCGCTTCCTGAATGAACCGAAGCATCCCAAAATCTGACCGGCGTCAACAAAACTCTTGTTTTAGGGCGTAATTTTCCTTTAATAGCCAAATATCCTGCAATGGACGAGAGAGGCTAAAGTTTGGATCGGTCACTTCCTGTGCAACTACAGTGCAATTTGAGCAAAGAGGCGAAAATCTACAGCGTCTCAGCTGGTGGAAATGAGAGGCTCTGCTTTGTTGCAACCTAATTTTGTGATTTCGACCGACAGTTGGATTTTTCCACAAAAAAATATTGCCTGGTGCAGCTTTAAGCCGATATTAAACCTTTATGGGTGTTATAGTATGTCGTGTCAGACTGATGTAAGGTGAGTGAAAATAGGGTCTGAAGATGAAACAAATTACTCTTGTGAATATGTATTCATACATATTTCTTTATCTTGATGGTTGTTTGCCTTCAGGCGTCCACTGACTCAAGTTCAAAGTTGACCCAGTTTTTGATTTACCACTCCAGATGTAATTGTTGTTGAAATCCCACACGCTGCTGCACGCATGCTTAGGTGCAGCTGAACTTTATGCTGCCATCCAAGATCCAGATATCAAGTTTTACTCGCTTTCTAATGTTGGACGTGACAGGTCGAGGGACAGGAGAGATTTTGTTTACAAGAGTCTCGTGTGAATCTGCTGTGTGCAGGATAAATGTCGGGGTAGGAATCACCAGAGGCCTCATAGTACAATATTAACACGATGCTTAAGTCAATTGTAAACATTTTGCAACATGCTGAGTATTACGATAACATCAATTGCAATATACTTTGATTTAATACTTTTTTCAACTGCAAATTATGTCTCTACTTTCTGTTTTATCTAATAAGATCAAGTTTTCATTCTGTTCGTCTCACTTGAGTCATTTTTATCGCAGCAAAACGGGACAGACCGACTAAGTCTGTCATGAAAACCTGTTAGAAATGTTGCATCAGTTCCTGGCGGTACATTATTGATACTTGGCGTCCATGTATCGACACAATATAACACACAAAATATTGCAATACTCTATACTCTACTATACTCGTTTTTTTGTTTGTTTTTTTCATACCCCTACCCAGATAAATGGCTGGGCCCCTGAAAATGGCCAGAGAATAGCACCAGGACGGCTGGAGGGTGTATGGTGGCTGGCTGGGGGTCAGTGTAGGTGTACCAGGGGTGCGACACCCAGCTGGAGTACCAGGGGAACATAGTTTTCTTGTGATTTCTGCCCAGCACTCTGAACGTCAAAGTGAACAAATCTCAAGAATCCTGGGTAAATGGCGGCAGTAATTTTGACTCTTAAGGTTTTTCCGAGCACCGGAGAAGGGTTGATACGCAGGCAGTGCCTCCGTGTTTTCCCTTCTCCTGGTAGGCGGAAAAAAGGGGATGGTCTAAGCACCAAAGACAGCACAGACAGTGACTCCATATTTTCCCATTAAGCAGAAAAAAGCGCCGTCCTCCATGGGCCCCTCAGCAGCTTGGGGGCCCCCAGAAAGCCTTGCCCTTTCCCCCCCTTACGTGTGGCCCTGAATAAATGTATAGTCAAATGCATTAAGAATGAATGCATTGACGACTGTTTTACTGAGAATGTGACAACTCCATTTTGTCCCCCAGCTCTTGTCAAAGACATCATATTTTATGGATGGGTTGAACTCACATCTTGTCTGATTTTGCATTTGGGATACACAGGTAAGACTGTAAATATTTGAAATGGCCACGGGCATCATGCATCTTGGATAGCTGTGTGATCTGCACAGCTGTAATGGCTCACATCCCCTCTCTCTCTCTCTCTCTCTCTCTCTCTCTCTCTGTCTGCCTGCTCCCCTCCCGCGAGGCTCGCCTACCTTTTTAACGTTTTAGCTCACAGATGGGTGAAAAAGGTTCCCTTCCTTTCGCGTGACCTCTGTTGAATGTAAAAATTTGTGACACAAAGTGGCGCGGTTTCATATTTGTTTAGCGGTGACTGGCTCTGTGTGCCGGCATAATGGCACGGCTCCGGTAGCCAGATCACCGGAGGCGGTGCATCGAGGGACAACCTGCGATCACCGTGCTGCTGATTAATGCATGAGCCATGTGCTCGCCTCGCCGCGACAGACGGGACCGCTGTTAACGGAGGAGACACTTGGATGGGAAGACATCCTGTTTTCACGATACCGAGGGAATGCAGACAATAGGGACGGCTACAGGCCCTCACAAAGAACATTACGCATGCTGATGCTATATTCATACCAGCTACCTGTCTGTTTGAGGCATCCGTCACATGAAATAAAGGAGCGCAGACGACGGGAAGAGGCAGCAGAATTTTAAACGCGAGGATAGCACAGCTGTAACAAATCTGTGGACAAGCCAGGATTGCCAAAATGTCAACTTTTTAGGAGATAAAACTGTTTGACTTCAAAAAGTAAATCCAAAAGAGGCTGATTTTGGCCGGGGGGAATGAACAGCTGATTTATTTACGGGGGGTTAAAATAAAAAAAAAGTAAGAAAAACTACCAAACGTGCAATAGAAATCTTTTTTATAAGCAAAAATCAGTTCCCTTACTGTATAATTTTCTAATTTTTGCACTTTTTTGCGTTTTGATCTTGACTCTTAGGCTTTTAAATCTTGATCTTATCTAATCTTATTTATTTTTTGTAAATAAATGTGTTAGTTTCTGTTTGTCTACGACACTTGGGGACAACCGTGTCAAAGTTTTTCTAACCCTAACCAGGACTTTGTGAAATGATCAAAGATAAGATAAGATAAGATAAGATATTCCTTTATTAGTCCCACGGTGGGGAAATTTCACGCATTACAGCAGCAAAGTGGATAGCAAGATATGAAGCATAATTTACATTATAAACAGTATAAACAGATAATAAATAGCACAAAGCAATATAAACATTATAAAAAATGGAATATAGAAAAACAAAATAGAAATATGAACAATTTAAACAACAAACAGTTTCTGAATTCTCCCAAAACTCCGGCGTTTAACATTTTGATAAGCAAACAATTGCAGTTGTATGATGTGTTACGCCTATATGCCAATAGATCACAGGTTCCCAAATTTCTCATGTCAAAGACCCACAAAACAGATGCAAAACGGAGCATGGAGACCTTTTTTCTCGAGGATTTTGACCTGAGGAATCCCATCTGAGAAATGCTAAAAACAGCTGTGCTCATAAATGCCCTTATTGTGCTAACTTTAAGAGAAAAGCATTATCGGGAAATGAATCTTCTTCCTTTAGCTTGGGACCCCCTCTCACCCTCTCACGGTCCTCTGGTGGTCCCTGAACCCCATTTTGGGAACAGATCCTCTGGATGCTGTGACCTCTGACCCTTGAACGTCCTCCTGCTGGCGGTTTCAAACACGATCATGTGATTGCGGCTGATTCTACTCTCTGTCCTCTCTGTAAATCACTCTGCTTAAAAGCGCCAGCCGCACGTCTGAAATTTTAAAACCTTGAATGTAAAGAAAATGGAGAACAACCAAACAAAAAGGTTTTTTTCCCCCCTCCTTTTCTCCTCCTCTGATAGCAAAGACATGTCTCCTGTGTTTGCAGCCTCATCCTTTATTTACGAGATATCAGCTACCTATCCACGTCCGTAATATACAGCCGCACGCCGGCGGTACAAACAGATTGCAAAGCACTTGACCGCCGCTGTGGTAATCCTGAGTGCTCCGAGGACCCTCCGAACGTATGGAGCTGCTTTAGGCCACAAATCCCAGCGCGCATCACTTTGTGGTCTAGTGGCCGAGGGTCTGCTTCTCGTCTCACGGCGACGAGCCCGGGGGACGCGAGGAAACGACTCCAGCGAGCGGAGACCTTAGCGTATGAAATATGGCGGTGATGACAGGGACAGATGTGCGCGTCTCTAAATCATACCCCACATAGCGACTATTAACTTCCCCCGATGAGCTGGTTAAACATGTGGGCGTCGATAGCTTCCGCAGAGCTTTCCCACCGACACGGAGAGCCTCGCTTCTTGTGGTTTTTATTGTTTTGGCCTGTGAAATATCCCCTCACATTCTGCTCAGACCAAAATATGTCCACTATAACAAGCGGCAATTTGTCAGCGGGATGAGATAATCCCACTTGCTTCCAGTGCAGTTTCACTTGTTCCAGGAATTTATAAATATGTAAATATGTATAAATATGTTGAAACCAGGGGCGGATCTACCATGGTGGCATGGGATGGCAGCTGCCACCCTAAAAACAGGCCTTGCCACCCCTGTTTATGCAATCTAATAGAAAAAAATAAAAATGAATAAATGTTGTTGCAGTAAAGATGGAGATTTTTCTGTAGTCCTTAGATTAGCTTAGATAATAAGATTTTTTTTTTTCTTTTTATTAAAAAATAGTCATTAAAGATGAAGTAGAAATGTATGATGGAAGATTTGTTTTCATTTGTGAAAGTTTTTTGTGCTATATTAACACCAGAATCTGCATCAGGGAACTTTTTCCTTCATATTTGGAAATGCTATCAGTATCTCAGCATATGTTTTGTTTCTGTTGTTGTGGGTTTTGCAGCTGCTTTGTAAAACAACTGTAAACAACTGTAAAACAATGTGCATGAGATTAAAAACCATTACTTTTGGAGATTCATAAATAAAAGCCAAATATCACTGCACAAATGTCAACATTAAGTCATTCAGGCTCATTTTCATTCAGTCAGCATTCAAATGTTGTTTTTCTTCAAACAAGGTCAAAAATCTGCCACTGGGATCAGATAATCCCACTTGTTTCCATCACTAATTGACTTGTTTCCTAAATTTTCTTGAATCAAGTGTCATTTTCTTGATCCTTGTGGCTGATCTGCCTTATTCTGCCTTGTTTCAATATATTTACACTCGCTCCCATGTGCTTTTGTCAGTGTTATTTTGTCTTAACACCGAGTGAAAACATCTGCCAGTGGCGTGAGGGAATCCCACTTGTTTTCCGATTTTCCCACTTGTTTGAGAAAAACAAAGATTTTTCAGCACTGAATCTGAGATCGCTGACTCGTTCCGCCTCATTTTATCCATTTGTGTTCGGTGTCCCTCTATGCCAAGGAATTTTCCAGAGGAATCAGGCCTATATTTCACAAAGCAAACGTTGTATATCTTAAACCATGCTCGCTAATAATTCAAATGCGAGGTATGCACATGGAGATTTCAGCCCTGTGAGCATCCCTATCCTTTTTTTTTTTTTTTCCTCCCTGACAATGCTCTCCTTAAGCAGGCTGTGTATCCATTTTTGAAGGCGCCACCGGCTGCGTAGGTAAAGACGGGAATTTGTAGTGACAAGGGGAGGGCATCGGCACAACAGAGGTACCTCAGGAAAGAGACAACCTCTCCCAGCTAAGGCAAATGAGCCTTGTCAGCCGGCAGTTGGTGCAGTAATTATAAAGGGTGCGCTGAATTTCCCAGGGAATCCAGGAGAATGGCATAATGGAGGAACCACTAAGAATTTTATAAGCCAAGCTGGGAGGAAACAGGAGAGGAAAATCATATCCGCCCCAAACTCTGTAGGTCTGTAACAGAAACACTGTCGGTGATATCTCTTAAAGACCCCCTCCAGCTATTTATTAAACCCCGAAAATTCATCCCTGTTCATCGTTATTACATATTTAGACATTATTCCATGAAAAGACCTTCCTTAATGTCTTAAAACGGCTTTACACCTTGCACTCATTAAATATGCACTGATCTATGAATATGCAAATAGTCCCCGCCCACCTCCCCACCCGTTTGCACCCCAGCTCGTAGCTTGTATCATATTTGATAATCTATCCATGTACAAATTATTTTTCTAAAGCAAAGCTCTTAGTTCCAGCAATATTGTTTGTGTGAGGCAGCCATTTCCAGCTGATCGTGTTGATTTCTGTGGAAGTAAAACACTCAAGCGCTTATGATATGGACACTTTGATGGGATTGGTTCCTTACGTGTATGATGTCATAACCCTCGCCTGTCTGGATCAGGATTTTTTGAGACTGTCCTTGTCTCACTGCAGCTTCAAAGTGGAAAATCTGAGTCATGGCGTTGACTGTTGTCGTCTTGCAATTGAAAAACACCACAAGGACATGATACGTTACGAGATTTAAAAACTGCCTTTTCATTGGCATTGTGGCATTTAGGCATGGTGGTAATTGTAAAATGGAGTTGGCGTTGGTGCATCGTGGTTTATTGTATTTCCTTGAAAAATGTCACAGTCTCACAGTCAGTCTTAAAATCATATTTTTCCCAAACAAGTGTTAAAAAAAAAAATCTGCCAGTGGGATGAGATAATCCCACTTGTTTCCAGTGCAGTTTCAGGTTGTTTTTTATTTTTTTCAGGAAACAAGTATAAATGTGTTGAAACAAGGCAGAATAAAGTAGATCAGCCACTAGGATCAAGAAAATGACACTTGATTCAAGAAAATTCTGGAAACAAGTGGATTATTTCATCCCATTGTCAGATTTTTTTTTACCTTGTTTGTTATGATCTTGCAAAAGGCAAAAAAAAAAAAAAAAAACACATTAATGTGGGAAAACTGAGATTAAATCTTGTTGTCTCCGTGACCGGGACTGATGTAAGAGCCACCACTCCCCTGCTTTCTTTTTTTATCCTGGAAATTGTCGCATTTACATTCCTGCCTGTTTTCTGTGCTTGTCAGATGTGTGCAGAGGTGGCGGATCAGTCATGCATGCTTCTGAAGATAAGGAAGGCGAGCTGCACATCCTCTGGGAATACTGATGTAGATATAACTTTGCATTATTCTTAACCATTATGAACACCTGATTTAATTGAACAACAGCGTGATGCAACAGGAATGTACAGTAGATCTCAGGAAAATACTGCATTCAGGGCAGGGAAGAGGGATTTGACTAGGATTATGTAATAACTGTATTAGCATTGTGAACACCACTAACCCATAAATACAAAAAATGAATAAATAAATAAATAAAACAAAAAATAAAATAATAATAATAATTGTAAAAATAACAGCAGTATAATAATCATAATAATAATAGTAATAGTTATAATAATAATAATAATAATAATAATAATAATAATAAGACTAATAATAATAATAAGAAGAAGAAGAAGAAGAAGAATAATAACATAAAATAAAATATAAAAAATACAATTAAAATAAACATGCTAAATAAAATAAAATAAAAATAATATTAATAAATAAAACTGCAATAATGATTTTAAAAAATAACACTATACAATATAGTGTCATGCTGTATAAAGAGGGGAAAAAGCAGGAAATATCCTCTCCGCTTGATTCATTTTTTTGACCAAACAGTATAGCAGTGATCACAACTCTAGGAGGTACTTTTTTCAGATTGCAAGTATCAGCAAACAAAATAGTGGCAGCTCCATTCACCAAATAAATGTGTCATTATCAAAAACCCGCCCGTTATTCTAACCACATATCAGCGTTGTGGGTCAGTTTGCGTGCCGGCTGGGTCCAGAGGTCGTTGACCCCGCCGACCCTCCTACGCTACGATCCCGACCAGCCCCCCGTCACCTCGGAGCAAACACACGTAAACACCACACACTCTCCCCCGCTCGCGTCTCCGGGACACGCCGGGGCCCGCCAGCCGCCTCGCCGCCACCTCGGCTCCCTCGGCGACGACTGCCCTGATTTCCAGCGACATCACAGTCAGTCCTCAGTCACTCCGATCCCGTCAAGGACTCGGCTGAGATGAATTGATGGAGGATGGCCTATTTATACTGGGATCACCTGATCTCCTGCCCCCGCGCCCCCGCCCACCCGAAGGCCAGGAATATTAAATTGACAGCAGCATATTCTGGAGAGTGTGATCGCCCTCGGGCTGGTCGATACGCGGGGTTATCTGGCTTTATTTTTAACCCACCTTGATAAACACATGCAGCGGAGCAAGGCACCGACACCGCCAAGGTTAGGGGTTTGATTACCAAACTAAAAATGTATGTGCTTCCACTGCTGTTAATCTCACTGCATATATAAGAATTCATCAGATTACATGGAGCTGCTGTCGATAAAACATACAACTAAACTGGAAAAAAAATTTTTTTTGATCTGACTGATAATCCTTGTTTCCATCCTTACTTTCTCCTCTTTGCAAGTCATTCATTCATTTGTTCATTCATTCAAGTTTTAAGTTGATTTCACTTCTAAATTACTAGGTTTTGCGCTAAAATGCTTCACAAACACAATAAATACACATAAATCAGGTGGATAACGTGGCAGTGCCATTCATTCATTCATTCATTGACCTGTTTCCTTCTATCTTTAGTTCCTACCTTCCTCCATGTTCAGATTATTCAACTTCAATATGTTCTACAACAACCGTTAGTCTGAACAAGCCAATCACTTTCATAATTACTGTCAAAAACTTGTTGCTGGTTTCCTGAGATTTTTTTTTTCCCAGGGGAAAGAGGGGAGGTTTTCAGATGGCAGATTCATTATTGAACACAAGATAGTTTGGAGAAGTGCAAGGTGGATCCTAACAAGTCATTTAGTTTCATCTCCAGCGTTATAATCTTGTTTTTCTTCAAACGAGGTACAGACTCTGCCAGTCAGATGATATAATCCCACTTGTTTCCGGTGCAGTCTCAGGATTTTTTTTTTATAAATTTGATGAAATAAGGTTGTTTAGCCCACTAGGATGAAGAAAATGACACTTCAATTCGATTCAAGAAAGTTCATCCACGTGTCAGATGTTTTTACCTTGTTTGAAGAAAAACAAAGAGTTCATCAATAAATAAGAGACTTGATGATTTTGTTGCAATTAAAAAACTTTTTACGACTCCATCCTTCTCTTCCTTCCCTTCTTCTTATATTATTCTATTTATTTTACACGTCTTTATTCGCCCTTACATTGTACTTTACCCAGGCCTCTCTCTTCCCCCCTGGGTCAGTCCTGGATCGCTCCCCTCTAATCCAGACTAGGTGTTGACCGACGTTGGACAGATTTACCGGCCAGCGCCAGGAGGGGAAACGGCATCGCAGTAATCACGTCTGCTTGGCCCTTATCTGCGTGTTTGACATTTCGTCTCAACGGCCTGACAACCGCAGCGTTGTCAGAACGCACCGCTCGCCCCCGTGCCATGTTAAACACCCAACATCTGGGCCCACCGTAAACACTCAGCGCCCTCTAATCAGCCCCACATGTGGCCGCGATCGAGCCGCACGTGCTGGCGTCCGGCGCCGGGGCGTCAAGGAAGCCCGTCGGAGCGCTCATCTCGTGTGAAACGGATACAGCGTCAGGATTACATTTTGATAAATATTTGAACTTGGGCTCTCCTCTTATTATAATTAAGGCAGGTTTCAGACAGGCGCCTTAGCCTTTGATCACAGCCCCTGTCCCGATACAGAGCGTAAGATGGGACATTTATTTATTAATAACTGCACCGCAAAACCTCCTCCAGCTGCCAGTTGAAAGGAAAAACTCCACCCTCGGTTCCTCTTGCGCTCCGAGATATCATCAGCTCTGTGATGGTCAATGCATTCCAGGAGTAATTCTGTGATGAAGTGCTTTAATTCACGTTTTTTTTCCCCCTCGGTGAACCCACTTTCACCTCAGACTGCCTTGTGTCTGTTTAAATCAGTGATTTCCACAACGCATTTAAATTAAGGAGGTTTGGCGACGTTTTGCTTGCAATCAAAAGTAGGTAAATAAATATCGCTAACAAGCCGAGTGGCTTGTGAACATCAGGGTTTGTCGGTGATTGCAGCCACGACCCTCGCTAAGAATGCGTCCTGTTTCGCTGCAGCGTTGCATTCTGGTCTGTGTGCTGCTCCTGTGCGATTGTTGAACGTCGGTGCAAAAATGGCAGCTCTAGAAAGACGAAGGCCTCGCTCTTGGATTGTAAAGGACTGACGCCAAAACCTGATGTTTTCCGTTAATGTTTTAGATCCTGAAACATTTTCTGATATCAAACTGTGTTGGAGGTGCTGCAAATTTATATACATGTTCCATTGTCACCTTAATGTACACAGGTGATCATGCTGAGACGAATCTTGTTGTGCCAAAGTGCCAAAACAGGTTAAAATACTGAGAACCCGAGCAGAGTCCGTTCTCTCCAGAGCCTCAGAAAGACGTTTAAAATCTCCTCGGGGAATCCGAGCACTTCCTGCTGCGTTGTGTTCCAGGTTGAGGGAAAGTTGTAGGAATACGCCTTTTTGCCGAGCTTTAAACAGACTGAGGTGATGCTGAAAGTAATGAAGTCCTGGGAGCCTAGGGTACGACTGTTTATGTCACAGTTTGCATCATATCTGAATGTGATGTCACCTCGTCCATGATTGGCCAGTGATCCTTGGGGAAAACAAACAAACAAACCAACAAAAAACATCAAACTACTGAATGCAAGGCTCAGCCCCAACAGTGATGGTGATGCTTTATGGTGGACTTCTTTGTTTAGGGGAAAGAAAACTTAAATTAATATTTTTTGGGGGAAGTTATGTGTGATTTTTGTTTATCAATGGTGAATTTGTTTATAATGGCTCTTTGGTACGAATGATGGGAACCGAGTCTTAGGTTAGACGTTTTTGTTTGTTTGTTTGTTTGTTTTTTATCGTTGCCTTCCCTCATCCACTCCCCTTTACATAAAGTGACTGAGTTATTTTACTAGTTGACTCATTTTACATTTGGCTTGTTTGTGTCTTTTTGTGTCATTGATGTGGTGTGATTTTAATTATTGCTTGTTTTTATTGTTGCTGATGTTGCATGGACTGCACGAGCATTAATTAGCACTTTCTGGAAGCTAATAGGGATGGAGAATAAAGAATAAAGGCCCACCTGTATTCTGGGAAAACCTGACCCCATGTTTTCTCTGATGGGCTAACCTTAAGCAACCCAAACCAACAGAGGCCATGAGCACCAGCCAATCAGAGGCAGAGGCTGGGGATAGCGCAGTCAGACTTTTAGAGAAAACAAAAAAAACAAAAAAAAAGAAAATTCAGCCAAACTCAAAAACACAGCAACATTTGGAGGCACTTTATTACTTTAGAAAAGCGTTTCTGTTCAAAAGAGCCGGTGTTTTGAAACGGCTCTTGGAAAGGAGCGGAGCTGGAAGAGTCGGCTCCCGTCACAGAGATGTAATTCCCATCACGACTTGGTCCACACCTGACTGGGCTTTATCAACCAAAGATCGCAGCTGCTTTCGTATGCATGCAATTTCTTGCAGCTCCTCCAGTACCTCCACCCCCCACCCCCCACGCCCCCTCCCTGTTGGGTTCAGGGCAGATGTTCTCAATACGGAGATCAATGAGGGGTACATTTCACTGCCTTTGTTCCCTTCTGTTCACCGCAAACACTCACGGCCCCGCGCAATAATTCAACAAAGTAACACAAATGGCGTGCATGCGACCATGTGGTGCCCTGCCAGAGAGACAGAGGTAGAGCGAGGTAGGTGGAGACAGGCGGGGAGGGAGAGAGAGAGAAAGAAATGAGACAGAAAGAAAGTCAGAGAGAGAAAGAATCACAAGAAAGAGTCAAAGAACAAGAGAGAGTGAGTTGGATGGAGACTGAATTAAAAAACTGCATTTTTGACCCATCCAGCTTCTTAAAATGTACTCATAATGCAATGCAGCAGACTCAGTAGACCAGAATGCAATGCTGTGGCCCTAAGTGACATCATTGGCCCCCCTCCACTCACACTTCCCCAGTGACATATTTCAAAAGGCACTTCTGCTTTGTTATTATTATTTTCTTTCTAATCGCTAAAAAATTGAATACATGAAAAAAAAAACACAACAAATCAACAACTATTTCCCGCCAGTGAAACGAGCTTTTGAATCATATCAAACAAAAGTAATCAAGTCAAAATGGATTAAAAAAAAAACAACAACAATCAGTTGTTTTGAGATACAGTCTTTAATGCAGAAAATTAGGTTTTAATGTTAAATATCTGAATGAATAATGCTAGAAACCAAAAGTCTAAAGAGGTGAAGAGCAAAAAACAAACAAACAAAAAAAAAAAAACACACACACACACCAAAAAACCCATAACAAAATAAAACCAAAAAATAAAAATAAATAAATAAAATGCAACAAAAATTGGTCAAACAAAACAAAATAAACCCCAAAAAAAAAAAACAAAAAAAACACACACACACAAACAAATAGGATCCCTGGTGGTTTGTTGGCCCTGAGAAATGGCTTACAATAATAATAATAATAATAATTCTGAAAAATCCTACAAAATTGGTAAAAAGGAAAAAACAGAACAGAGCACTGGTGTTTTGATAGTCCTAAGAAAATGCTTATCTTGTTTATAGCAATAAACAACCACACTACTTAACATTTTCTCGTGTTTAAATATAGACGACCCTCGCCCGCTCTATTGTTATTTACATGCCTGCCGTGTCCCTCGTGTGACCGCAGCGTCCCGATTCCCACACGAAACTCATTTATGTAAACTTTGATGTCGTCTAATCAAAATATTTCTCAACATGGAGATTTCCAGAGGCTTCATGCTTCAGCGTTTGAGGTGTGGACGTTACATGGCGCTCGTGTCTCAGGTTCAACCCATACATCATCCACAAGCGCCGCACCGGGTCGGGCCGGCCCCCTTCAGAGGTCACTCTGTTAAATGAGATTTCAGCACCGCTCGCCCGTGTCGGGGCCCTCTCACCTTTTTGCCAGGAGAACAGGAACGATCTTTGACCCCCGGGGATGTGCGAGCAGCCGCCGCCCCGCTCCGAGCGGCGACCCCTCGGCTCCAGTCGACCGCGGCTAAGCCAGGGCGACGGAGCGGGGAGCCGAGCCCTCGGACCCCTGGAGCCCGTGGAGGTGTGAAATGAAGAGTTTGGCTTCACATTGAGATAGATAGATAGATAGATAGATAGATAGATAGGTATACTTTATTGATCCCAGACTGGGAAATTCACACGCTACAGCAGCATCATCAATAAAAACAAAAAATTAAAAATTAAAATTAAAAGTATATACAATAGAGACTAAATATGCAAAATATATACACTAAAGACAATAAGGGCTAAGTATATACAATAAAGTAGCCTGAGAATATGAAATGTTTAAGTGTTGAAATGTAAGATATACTGATGAAAATAATAAATATGAAAAATGAAAAATACAGATAGTAGATGGTATGGCACAGGGTAAGCTTGACACCATGGAACCAGGAAACCAAGTGGCAGAACCCGACGCCCGGTAATGGGATTCGGCGACTATCCGACTTGATATCTGCTATCGGGGGGAAAGTGACGTCTGTAGCATTTTGGAAACAAAAACTTCATATGGGAGTGGGGAATTTGCAGAGAGCCAGAGTTGAACTATCACTACTACGAATAATAAACCTTATTTATAAAGCACCTTTTAAAAGCAGAATTTACAAAGTGCTTTGACAGATACAGCAAAAGCAGAATCAGAAAACAAAATACACCATATGGACAAAAGTATTGGGTCACCTCCACCTGCAGGAGCTTCTCTGAGCTTCATCCTAAACCCAGAGGCATTAATATGGAGTCGGTCCTTTGCAGCAGACCAGCTTCCACTCTTCTGGGAGGCTTTCTACCAGATGTTGGAGTGTCTGTGGGAGTTTTTGATGTTCTGATGTTGGACCAGAGGGCCCGGCTCCCAGTCTGCGTTCTAGTTGATCCCAAAGGTGCTGGATGGGGTTGAGGTCGGGGCTCATCCACACCAAACTCAGCCGGCCACGCCTTTATGGAGCTGCTCTGTGCACTGGGGCTCAGTCATGCTGGGACAGGAAAGGGCCTTCCTTCCCCAAACTGGTCCCACAGAGCTGGAAGCAGAGAATCTTCTAAAACGTCTCGGTGAGCTGAAGCGTTCAGATTTCCCTCCGTCCGACACTCAGTTTCTGTGCTGATGTTGATGCCAGAGGAGGTTTGGAGCTCTGCAGGTCCTGAGGCGGCAGAGCGTCCGACACTTTTACGCACTATGAGGGTAAATTTACGTGGTGCCGCCCCCTGGTGGCCGAGTCGCTGTGGCTCCTAAACGCTTCCACTTGGCAATAATCCCACTTCCAGCGAACTAAATGAATAAATAAATGAATAAAGCAAATAAATGCACACATAAAATAAATATATAAATGAGAGCGTTGAAAATAAAAACAAATGAAGTAGATTTTCTTCAGAGGGTAGATTGAAACCTTTCAAAATTAAAGCCCTGCCGTGCTCTCGTGGGGTTCAGATGGTGAGCGGTAATAAATTAGATGGAGTAGTGGTGAGTAAACAGCGGTGCATTGGGCCAGCGTGCCAAGAGCAATAGTGAACATTCAAACATTTGTACATCTATTAAGTATTCACGACTGGTAGGTCATGCTTATATAAAGGAATTACACACACACACACACACACACAGAAACACATCCATGTTTTGCACTTTTAAGAGTCTTATTTGCTGAGACGTTCACTCACAAGCAGTTCCATCTTTTAATTAGCTCGTTTGCTAAGACAGTAATGGAGTTTGCGCTGAACTGGACATGCAAGTGTTTCGTTTCATCACGTTATGTTACCGTGCCGACCGAACGCTGCATATCTTACAACTCAGAAACAGATATCACAGAGGAGCACAGTATATACAGCATTCATATCCACATATATATAGGCCGTAACCTAGATACTGCACTATACATACAGCACACACATCACACACAGACATGTGCATACAGAGGGGCCTTTAATGTGTATATGCAGTTGCATGTGCAAGAGTGTGTGTGTGTGTGTTTTGCTTTCTTTCTTCCTGACATCTTGCACGTACTGTGTGTATGTCATTAATTGAGTCTCCAGCTCCCTGGAGTGGTTAGCACTACTTGCACCGGCACTGAGGTGGGGGGTGGGGGGTGGACATGTGGAGGAGAGTCTTCTGTGTGTGTGTGTGTGTGTGTCATTATGTGCTCTTCACACACTAGCCCCAATCGCATGATGATTATGCTTGATCAATGTCAAACACAAACTACAGCGGCGGGTGCTTTGAAAAGGAATATATTGTGTACTCAGGCATTTTCAGACCCTTAGCGCTGTTTTCTACACGGCGCTCTGATTTATCCAATTCACCCAGATCTGAGACGTGTGCTTTTCTTTTTTGGGCTGTTTTTCTTTGGGGTGAGACAGGCGATGCACACGGCACAGCCAAACTCACTTTTAAGCACAGAATCAAAATTTAAACACAGATAAATCTGGTTCAGTTCAGATGAGAATTACATGTTTGTTTCCAGACTAGGTTCATAATATCGTCAACACACAACCATGCAGGAAAAAACAGAAGTTGATTATTTTATGCAGGTAGTCAGTCCTTATTAGTGCAATAAAATTTGATCATAAGTGCAAAACTCATAGTAGCTACGTGCACAGTACTTCAAAACTTAATAAATGAAATGCATCCGTGGTACTTTTGCTTTCGATTTAGGAGTAACGGAGGCACAGATTAAATGACGTTTCTCCGGTGTAGAGCAGAAATAATCTCATTGGTTCGGCTGAACCGCAGGAGGCAGAGCCAAAATATTTTTAGTTTTCTCTTAGTGCGAGTTAGCCGACTGGCAAACTTGGACAGGCCGGCCTCAAAACGTTAACAAAATAAAAATGTCAAACAATTCAGGCTGATCACTTAGCATGAATAAATAGATAGTATCAGGCCAGATTGAATTTGAAAGATTAGAGAGGCTTTCTAACTAATTTAGGTAACTCAGCATTAAGGACAGCATTAAGGCCACCGCCCCTCCTGTGATTCTGATTATTATATGTATGAAAAAACATTTATGTTATGTGTGTGTGTGTGTATAAATTTCAGTTATTACTCTCATGAATATTTTTTAAACACATTTTATGGCAAAAACATGCAATGACTAATGAAAAAGTGCCGCCTACAACCTGTGTGTGAAGGTTGAACTTTTCGGTTTGTGTGTATTATGTTTGATTTTCCCTGGTGGCGCCTGATTGGTTGACACTGCACGCTGAAAATAACAGGATCTGGGGCGGAAAAATTTACATCTACGCAGAGTGGCCAGAACGAGCAATTTTCCATCATAGGGACTACAGGAAATATGATCGGACCTGTGACTTTTACTGTATTTATTGTTTTTGGTGTTGATGAATATCCAGTCTTATGTTAAGGTCGTGGTTTATGTGGCGAGATCTGTGAAATGAAAAAAGCTGCTAAGTTGTCATCATTTTTTCAGATTGAAGCAGAGCACTAGGCTTCAATATATTAGCATCTTCCTGTCTTATATCATAACTGAATTCACTCCTGCTGTTTTTATGCAGTGAGCCAAAAATAGTTGCATGTTCAACAGAGACTATACAGCAAAATAACATTTTTTCTGTCTGTCAGCTGCCTCAAACCAGGCTGCTGGCATTTTGTTTTGTTGGGCAGCATCAGGTGATGCTGACAGAATCAAAGAATCGCCAAAGAAATGTGTGAAAGAAGCAGAATTACCCTGTCGCAAGATGAGATTGATTTTATTCATCATTCACACGTGTCTCCAAATGATACACAACTTTATTGGGAATGCAGCAAATTTCTGCAAAGGTCTTGCTCTTGCTTTTTTCATTGAGTTTCAGTCTTGCATTACGAGACTGTCCAGCAAAGAAAAAAAAAAAAAGACCCCATGGGGCGTTTGTACAGAAGCTTGTTACGACCTATTATGTTTTAAGCGACCTCTAGTGGTGGGGTGGCGGAATAAGAATAAGAATCAGAATAAGAATCCTTTATTGTCACTGTTAACATTGTCACCAACATTACTGTGAAAATTGGTTTAGCAGCTCTACAGGTAGCGAAAGCAGACATATAAAGGCTCAATCAACTCAATTTTCACTCAGCCAAATCCAAACGAGAGCAGTGTTCGTGTTCAGATTGCTAAACACTTGCAAATGATATCCAGCAGACCTCAGCTAGTGCTTAACCCTGACCTTTTCCTAACCTTAACCAAGTATTTTTAGTGGATCGGTCACTAGCTCGCTACCTAGTGGGCTGATATTCAGTGTTAGCTGGCTCCGGTCGTATAGAGGGTTGAAAAAAAAAAATAGCATGTGGTCTTGAGTGTGGATCGGGCCACATATTTTTGTCCGAACCCGAGCCAAGATGGGAGCATAGTAACCGAGCCTGACCCTAACCCGACAGGCATTTGTTTTTCGTGCGTTAGCCCAATCTTAGGCTGATATTTTGCTTGTCCTCATACATTACATTTACCGCCCGAAATAGAGTGTTGCATCCAGAACAGACAATAAGTCCATAATTTTTCACTAAAATAATGCTGATGTTTCCAAACCCGAGCCGATGTGATCAAACCCGCCTTCTTGCGTATCAACACTCTAATGTGGTCATCTTGTTTGGAAGACTTGCTGCACATTACTGAAGCACAAAAACTGTAGCTCATTGAGGTTCAACTCAGCCAATGAGTTTATTTTTGCCCCCGGAGCGGCTTTACCTCTGAGGAACCTTTGCATAACCAAAGTCGTGACTCAATCTGGACTCTGGGGGGCGTGCGGGGTGGGGGTGGGGGGGTGGGGTTGGGGTGGCGAATGGCATTTGTGTTTTCCTGGCATCCGTCGGCGTTCCTGCGTAACTGTCACTCAACTCACCGTCACACATCGTTGGGCCCGCGTATAAAAGAAGAAGAAAAGCCAAAAAACGAGGGTTAGTTTTATTTGTTTCCAGGGGCATCCAAGCCAGGCGGGGCCCAATCAGGGGAGTGTTTATCATGGCAGGGAGGCCCCTCACCGCTGAGCCCAACGCGATGGGGGTAAATATTTGTATCTCAGCGGTGGACGAACAGCGCTGAGGTCAGTCGTCTGGAATCCCCTCGTTGTTTAGAGACGGCTGTTGTTACAGTTGGGCTTTTTGAGGGGGGAAAGAGAGGTATGAGAGACAGAGAGAAAGTGCTAGACTACCCCAGGGAGAAAACTGAGCACTAACACTAAAACAAAAGAGGAGTGGGAGGAAAAGAAATGTGAGGTTGGAGCTGAGAAGTACTCCACGCCGATGCCAGAAAAAGCTGTGAGTTTTGATTGTGCAGATATATACGGAACGGCATAAAACAATCCGCTTTTTCTTAAAGCGCCGTCATCGATCAATCAGACGGACTCAAATCAGAAATCCTGAAGACAAACTGGGAGAAAGTGATGACCTAATCTAATCTAATCTAATCTCTCCTCACAAAACAGCTCATTTCATACGCTTTTTTATGACAAACTGAGCTCTGTCAAACCACTGATATTCACTTTAGGGTGTAAGGATTCAGTCAGTGCATTGATTATTGATTTTATTTTCACATATTTTATTTGTTTATTTGTCCCTAGGCAGCTAACATAAAACACTAAGCAATATAAGTAGCAACATGCAAACACAAATATACAGATACACAAACAGAAAAAGACTAAGCACTTTATACAGATGTGCAGTTAAAGCTGATCACGGTTCTGCTTTTCCTTGAGCCATCGATTGTAAATTCTGCTGATTCAACCTCATTATTGATCTGCTTAAAAGAAATAAACAGTGACTTGCTCAGAATTAAGCCTCAACCAGCGTGAAACACTTCAAATGAAATCACTCCTGATTTTTCAGAAAACACCTAAAAAAAAGACATTGTGGTGATCTGACAGAATTCTATGAGCTTCAGCTTTTTGTCATTTTCATCTTTTTGTCAAGTTTATTCCCTTTTTAAATAAACTTCTTATGTAGAATACACTTACAAAACATCCAAGGCCTTTATTATTATACGGCTGAGTACAATTGAGAAACACATTTCACCTCAAAGAGCCTTCATCAGGGTTATTTCAGGGTAATATTTAAGAAATTATCTTCCCTGCTTTATTTCTTGTTTAAGAAGAAAACGTAAAGGCTTGTGTATCACTGTTTGTTTTAGGAAAAATATCATTGGATGTGTTTATCTATTGGATATAAGATTTTAGCTTCAAATCCATGACTTGAATTGCAGTTTCCAAACTCAAGAGAGAAAAATCACCATTAAACACAGCTGCCAGCCAGTGAATTGAAAACTGAATTGAATCTCCAGTGCAATTCAGTCCAAATCCAACACCGAATTTGATCAATAAAGTATCTCTGATTCTGAAGTCAATCCAAAGATCCACATATAAACCCTCAGAATATGTTTTAATCTGTATTTATATAAGTGTGCTTAATAAATAACGTTGCATGTCACAGCTTCCGTAGCAGAGATTAGCCAGGCCTTGAAGAGCCGATGATGGTCTGAATGCTGAGTTAAAGGTAGAATATCAGAATAAAATTGCGTAACACCGTTTTTATGACCCATGCTTTCACAATAAAAGTCCTCCGCTGTGTAGCAGAAGGCCTGCGCGAGGAATCCCCCACTCGCTCGCTCGCTCGCAGGAAATGCAGCTGCAGCCGGGCTGTTGGATGAAAACGGATGGGCTCGGCTCGCTCTGCCTTGTAGGGATAGAGTTGTGAGCGACATTAGCAGGGGGTGTCATGTTTGATTGGGGTTTATTAGCGCCGCCTGCATTGTTCCTGTTCGTCAACAGACTCCCAGGTAATGTGGTGATAATCGTTGCGGAAGCCTCCATCTGCTCGTTTGGAGTAGGGGATGGGAGGAGGAGGTGGTGATGGTGGTGGTGGTGGTGAAGCGGGGAGGTGGGGGCGCGGGGGGGGGGGGCTGCCCTCGTTTCAAATCCATTTTCCCAGGTGCTGATGGGAGGCCGGGGGGTGGAGGAGAGTGGAGAGCGCTGCGTTTCATTTACCCAGGAGTGCCGGCGCGCTCTGCAAACCAGGTTGTCTCTGCTTGTACCGGCTAATGGTTCAAACCCAGCTGGCTCCAATTGGGAGCCGGGCTGGTGAGTAATACATTTTGCACTTTGGCTCGCGACCAAGCGTGCGGCATTTCGGCGCCGCGCGCTGCACCGAGTTTATCGCTCAGGTGTCTGGGAGAGCGAGAGCGCCGTAAAAATCCATAAACAACCCGGTCGTTGCGGCTCGATGTCATTCGAGGTGGCGTGCGATTGAGTGGGGGTCAAGGTGCAGCGTTTTTGGGTTCCTCTTTTTTTTTGAAAGGCAATTCTCCACGCTTGTAATTACACGTCTTTAATTGATAACGCGGAAAAGCGGCATTGATTTGGTGTCAGCCGTAGGAGCATGGCACCCACGGCCTCTAATTACTTCTCAGTTCTGCAATGTCAGGTTCGTTTTCTTTCTTTTTTCTTTTTTTTTTTCCAGAGGAGATCCAGCCGATACGCTCTGACCCGCCGTCACACCTGAGCGGCTCCACGCTGCCGCCCGCCGCTTTTCACCGAAGAAGAGCAAATGTGTAATGTGCAGTTGCATGTTGGAAGTGATTTAACAGAAAACAGCGGTTGCATAGGAAGGAAGCAGGAAAAAAAAAAAAAAAAAAGAAATCTGTCAGCTGCGGGATCTGATTCCAGCCGCTGTGTTTGAAAGCATCCACCTGCTGAAGTGTCTTTGAGCCAAACGCTGACCCTGACCTCTGACCTTGACAGAAAACAGTATCACTTTATTAACACCAGCACATTATTGCTTGGTAATTAAGAAAAGCTATAAGGACAGTATTTGCCTGAGAGATTGTTTGTTTGCATTTTCAGCACAAAGCGCTTTAATTCATGTTTCCCGTATCTGTCTCATCTGCTGCAAAGTTATTATTATCCTGGAATTTAAAATACATTCAAACAATTATAAGTGAAAAGTACTGGAAAAAAAAACTTTTGAGGCCAATTTGGCCGCTTTCTCAAAATCAGAAGTCAACTCTTTTGGAACGGTAAAGTGCAGCGTTGCGTTGGCATGTGCAGACAGGAGGGTGAAAAAAGGAAAAAAAAAAAAAAAAAAGAAAAGAAAAATAGAGGAAACAAATAATAGAGAAAGTTGACGAGGCTTCATGGCCTGTTGGTTCCTCTCTCTCTCTCTCTCTCTCTCTCCCCTCTCACTTCTTTTTTCTAACTTTTTAGCCGAGCCATCACTGTGAATTTCCTCGCAGGCTGGACGGAGGAAGCAGCGAGAGGAATGTGAGTCTTGTTACCCGGCTTTGTGTAATGCTGCTGATATCTGAGAGTGTGTGAGGGGTGAAGTGACGACAGGCCTGACTTAGTTAACATGGGACTCCCTCAACAGTTAAAGGAGCTGGAGATGGAAAAAAAAACAACAATGAACATGAGACAGACTGAGAGGAGGCTGTTTTAGTGCTGCACATATCTAGGGAAAACAAAGCAAAACAAAAAAAAAAAAAAAAAAAACACTGAGCAGCTCTAGTGGAAATTCCTTAATTTATTTTCAACACTGCAGTTTATTAATGTGTTAAAAAAAAATCTATCATTTTTCAAGAACAAAAACACCAAATGTTTTCTTTTCTTTGTGAATCGGTGTGCATGTCCGATAGATTTACAGCAAATTATTTGGTGGAAACGTTACGGGCCACGGGCCAAGGAAGAAGTGCTTAAATTAGTACAGCCTTTGGCCACTAGGGGGCGTGGCGGTGGGCGTGGCTTGTCACAATAAGGATTATAACCTGTGAGCAGATTCACACGTCATGGCAAAAATTTGAGCAAAAATTTGTCCCGGGCCACGAAGACCTGGTGAACTTTTCAGGGCATTCAGTCAAAAAGGGGCGTGGCAGTAAGTTAAAAATGGGCGTGGCCTATCACAAAAAGTCACTGAATTTACCCGCAGATTAGCATAACACCGTGAAATTTTGATGCAAGGTTTGTCCTGGGCTAAAGAGCAGTTAGAGCTACAACATTAAAATACTTGGTAACACTTTACAATAAGAGTACAACAATTAACGTTAGTTTACGTTAGTTAATGCCTTAATGGTTAATTAAGTGTTAGTTAATGATTATTATGGCATTTACTAATGTTAATAACATCTACAATAACCCTTAAATAACATATAAATTAATACCTTAGCATGAACAGCATTAGTACATGATTCTTAGACACATTAGTTAACGGTTAGTTAACTGTTACTTAATATTCATTACCTGTTACTTAATGTTCATTACGGCATTAACTAACATTAATTGTTTTACTCTTATTGTAAAGTGTTACCAAATACTTTTTACATTTTAACGCATCAACAGTTTAACTTTTACCTTTCACACTGAGCTACATTATAACGAGAAAACGGCTGTACTTTTACTGAAGAAACATTTTGAACGCAGTATTTTTCCATCCTGGCGTTGACTTGAGGACCTTTTAGGACTGAGTTTATTTTTGCTTATAATCCAAACAGGAAGTTATGTTGTTAAAAAGGTTCACAAATGTGTTGACATTAAATTTCCTGCCTGTTTTTGTCAGATTCACTCAAGTGAGAGACACGAATTTAAGAAAACACAAACGCTACAACTTCACCACAGTGACTTGGCGAATAATGTTGATTACAGTTTACATGCAGTGTAAATATTGCTTTTAGACTCTAATAACACACAACTTAATCCAGGACAAAATAAAATAAAAAATTATAAGACTGAACAGATCAAATTAAAGTCAGTAAACAGAACATCAGTACAACTAGAGGAATTTCTCATTACATTGCATTTTAACATTCAGTATGTTGTAACCAGTGTTGGGTAAGTTACTCCAAAAAAGGTAATCAAGTACTTTATTCATTACTTTATACAAACTGTATTCACAATGCCTTACCATTTACTCTCTAAAAAAGTAATTAGAATAGGCTGATAATTACTTTTATGGGACTTTTCAAAACCCAGATCAGAGCAGCGACTGTAATGTGATTACTGAGCATATTACTGTGTTACCGGGAGAAGTAATCAGACTACATTAATCTGAGTAAAAGTAATCTAATTACTCCTAACGCTGGTTGTAACAAACATATACTGTGTGGAAATCTCACTAAAATTCATCTAAAATGTGTTTTGACACACAGATGAGTCAAAAATAACATCCATTACATGAGCCTGTGTGTGACTGACTGTACCCGCTGTGTGTGTGTGTGTGTGTGTGTGTGTGTGTGTGTGTGTGTGTGAGCATGCTAATAGAGAGATCCCTCCTCCGCGTGACACAAACAACGATGCTTAAAAGCGAATTAATGTGTTTTTAATTAGGTTTTAATTGCATTACCTGATCTTAACGAACCTCAAGAGGGAAGCAGGGTGATGCTTCAATTTTCACTTTATTGTCGTTGTTGTTGTTGTTGTTGTTTTTAATCGCGTTGCATCATTTGTACAAACGCAATCTACATTAAGATAACACCAAGCAGAATTTAAAAAAAAAAAAAGAACTGAACTGTTCAGTTTGTCTTCTGCACAGATTTATGCAGAAATACTGCAAAAAAAGTGTGTGTGTGTGTGTGTGTGTGTGTCTGTGTGTGTCTGTGTGTGTGTCTGTGTGTGTCTGTGTGTGTGTGCATCAGAGAGAGGGGGAGAGAGAGAGAATGTGTGTGTCTTCTGGAGACAGAGTGTCAGTGAAGAAGTGTCCGGGTGAAGTGTGTGTGAAAAAATGAGTGCTGTGAAAGTGTGTGTGTGTGTGTGCACGTCAGAATTCATATCTGAGAATGAATGCTGTGTGTGTGTGTGTGTGTGTGTGTGTGAGAGAGAGAGAGAAGAGAGTGTGTGTGAGACGGCATGTGTGTTGTCTCAGAGAGCGTGTGAGAGAGGAGAAAAAGTGTTTGTGAAAGTGTGTGTCACTCTAAGTGTGTGTGTGTGTGTGTGTGTATAAATGTGTGTGTGTGTGTGTGGCTGCTTGGCCTGTAGATGGAGCTGCACTCTACACTTCTCTCTCTCTCTCTCTCTCCCTCCCTCCCTCTACCCACAATGAGCGCATTGTTCCTGCGACCACCCCCTCCTCCCCCACCAAACACACACACACACACACACACACACACACACACACACACACACTTCTCACTCTCTCTCCTCTAACAGATTTGGTATTTATGTTAATGTACACCTCTGTGGATCTCTTGCCTCCCAGTGGTTAGATACCCTGTTGATATGTGGCTTTACTGGTGTGTGTGTGTGTGTTTGTGTGTGTGTGTGTTTGTGTGTGTGTGTATGTGTGTGTGAGAGCTAGGGACGGAAGGCTGGGGGGATGGGAGGGGGGCTTAGGAGTGTTAGGAAGCTTCCCATGACATTTTCTTCCCATCAGAAGCCAAACTGAAGTAGGACGAGAGAGGAAGAGGGGGAAAAAATGCAAAGCAACGTCTTCCCAGGAAAACGAAAATAATAATAATAAAAAAAAAATCTGAGGTGTGTGTCGTCGTCGTCTTCGCCCGGAGACAGGCGGGACGGCGGAGTGACGCGGGAAACAAATGATCAGGGGCTGCAAAATCCTGGTGGAGGCGGCCGGGAGGCGTTCGATGGCACTCTTTCAAGAATTTTGATGATCGTAAAAGGTCGTGCTCTCCCGCTTTTTATAGGAGGGGAAACAGCCAAACATTGTCTTTCAAAGGAAAAATGATCCACATTCACAACATTCAGGCTCCGTTTGTCTCCGAAAAAGGGAAAAAAAAAAAAAATAATAATAATGAAATGAGTCTGAATTATCAAAATGAATCGGCAAATTGGGCCTTTGATTAATGGCGGGTCAGTGCGTGTGTGTGTGTGTTTTTTATAACCTTGTATTTTCATCCAAATACGGAAAAATAAAGAAACCAATGGTGCAGCAGAAGTGGGCGTGGCCTGGTGTCTACCAACACGACGAATCAGAGGGCACGCCACAAGACCACCGAGTGGGCGTGGCCTGGGAGGAAGTGGGCGTGGTCCAATCAGTGTGAGAAATTAATATGTTGTTCTTTAGCCCGGGACAAATATTATGTAAAAAATTCAGTGGTGTTTGGAAACTATGTGACTTCTTTTGGTAAAAATTTTCCATTCAGAGGCTATAAGTCTTACTGTGACAAGCCACGCCCCCTTTTGGCCAAGGGGTGTGAAAAATTTGGCACTTCTTCTTTGGCCTACGACAAATTTTTCCACCAAATTTGGAGGAAATGGAGAATCCGTTTGAAAGTTATGACACCATGAATTCAGCTTTATCCGGTAGTTTGGTCAACATTAATGAACAAATTTGTTAACAATAACAGTAACTAACTAACAGTAACTAACAATAACGTAACTAATTTAGTTAAGATTAGCTGGTGTCATGGTTAACTTTACCACTTTTACCAATAATTCAGTGTTTTTCAGCTTCCAAGGGGCTCCTCAGCAAAAAGAAATAGAATAATGTCACTGTAATTTAATTCTCTAGACAAAAAATACAAAAAAATGATTATTTTAACACCGTTTATTCATCAGAGTTCAAGTTTAACACACAAACCAGATTGTTTTTTCATATCAGGGTCCATAAGGCAAAATGACTTCAAAATTTGAACACCTCGAGCGTAGACTTTGAAAGACAAAGTTAAACTTTAAGCTAAAGTTTGATAAAATCATACGGGACAGCTGTATATTCATGTCTCTACCTAAAGCTAATTGACAAATCATTTCACTGGAGCGGCTTCTTCTTTGGTCTCGTCACTTCCACAATCTGAACTTTCTCATGTGACTTTCATGATTTAATCACCTGCACAAATCTCCGAGCGCTTTATATTTTCTGAATATTAGCCACCGCTGCTCGAGGATGACTCCAAAATGTCACGTTTGTCACGAGGAAGAGGAAGAACGGCCATTTTTGAGGTTATGTAATTGGTTTTAAAGATTTAACAAACCCTCTTTCACTATTTTATCATGTTAAATTTATATTTTGACCCCGTGAACGCCGCATCACCGCAGTTTAACACGCTCTGTCATATTTACTGTGTGTTATCGTGACTCAAGGCTCTTTTACCTTTCATTTTTATGTCATTTTCACTGCAATAAACAACATCTGTTCGCTCCTCAGTGGTGTATTAAAGTCACATGCCTTAATATTTTAGGGGCGGCTCAGATTGAAAAGGCGAGGCCGGCGCTTCCTCAAACGGTGTGTGAAATAGAGCTTCACCCGCCGGGTCACTGTTGACCCCCCCACCACTTCACACACACACACACACACACACACACACACACACACACCTCCTAATAGAATAATCAATCTTGCTTTTGGCACGTCTGCGGGATTATTAATTATTAAAGGGGCTAATATAATCAACATTTACCGGCTGAGCACGGCGCTACCTGCCTTGCCTCGCCGCTCGCCGCACATCCTCCACCTCCACCGCCGCCGCCGCCGCCGCCGCCGCCATGTCTTCAGAAGGAGCCAGTGAAGCGGAGTGTAACCCGGCGTGAATCGATTACGCTTATCTACACGCTTATCTGCCCCCCCAACCCTCCTCCTTCCTCACCTCTGTTGCCGTTCTGCACCCTCCTCCTCCTCCTCCACCTTTAAAACAATAGTATCTTTCCAGTTTGTCAGTCACAGATTTATTTCATGTTGAACACTCGGAGAAGGGGGGGATTAGCAGTATCTAGTTATACGCTTGTGATAAACTCTTATCTCGCGGCTTCCCCAGAGCACTCTGTGGGTGCACGTTGACCTGTTTTCCTCCTCTCCTTCTTCTTCTCCTTCTTTATTTCTTTCTTTTTTTTTTTCTTTTTTTTTTTTACCCTCCCTTCTCTCTTCCTTCCTCCGCTCTGTACCTCGGCGATTTAATCGTTTAACCATGTATAATCTGGGCCCTCTCCAATTTGGTAAATCCTCTTCCAGTCGGGACGCGTTTCAAGCGGCGGGGAAACGAGTCGCACGTCGGCTCGCGGGAAAGTTGACACGGGTGAAAAGGTGAGAGAGAGAGAGAGAGAGAGGAAAGGATGGATTTCACGGAGAAGTTCGTCGAACACACCGAGAATAAAGCGGTGCGTCGTCAGAAATTAGTTTATAAACGCGTCAACCTGCGTGTGTGTGTGTGCTAATCTACGAAATATCACAGGTAGAGTCGATTGCAGATAGTTCGATCATTGGTTGAAAAAAGTAAACATGTGCGGCCTTAATACACACAAAGTTCGCTGATGTGTTGATGCACTGCCAACAAAATCTCCATGTTAACAAGCCGTTCAGTCTCGTATTCAGTGTTGACGTCTTGTTTTTCTGCAAACAAGGTTAAAAATCCACCTGTGGGATGAGATAATCCCACTCGTTTCCCTGTTTTTCTGGCTTTCTTCTCTTTTGCAAACCAAAAACGTCACTTTCACGTCGACTTTTTGCGTCTTTAGACCTGTTTGCTTCCCGTTTACCGTGAAAATCTCCAAGTCCTTTGCCATAATATTCTAGTTTTTCTTCCAACAAGGTAAAAATATCTGCCAGTGGGAGGAGATAATCTAGGGCCGGGCGAGATGGACAAAATCAAATATCACAATATCTTTGAGCAAATATCACAACATCGGTATAGTGATGATACTCTAGGAAAGACTTGTTGTTGCTGTCATAAGATATTTACACACAAAAGATTTTTGCTAAACAATCATCAGGAATTAAAAAAAAAAAAAAAAAAAAAAAGATCCTAAATCAGTCGAAACTGCTTGGTCGTCATATACCGAGCAGTTTCAGGATTTTTTTTCTTCCTGGGAACAAGTATAAATATGTTGAAACAAGGCACTAGGATCAAGAAAATGACACTCGATTCAAGAAAATTCTTGAAATAAGTGGGATTATCTCATCCCACTGGCAGATTTTTCACCTTGTTTGAAGAAAATTAAGTTTTGAACACTTAATATGAGATCAAATGGCGTGTTCTACCAGAAACAAAATCTCTGTGCTGACAAGTTCTTCAGTCTCATTTTAACGGTTCACATCCTGTTTTCATCCGCCAGTGGGATTAGATAATCCCACTTGTCTCCAACGCTAGTCAACTTGTTTCCAGAATTTTCTTGAATCAAATGTCATTGTCTTGTCTTGGACTCAAGTGTTGCACGCACGCTGCTTTAATAAAAAAATAAAAATATAAAATTACAAAATTGTAGAATAGAAAATAAAAACGATGCACAACAAAAACAATAGAAACAGATGGTAACACTGCACAATAAAAAAACATTTTAAAAAAGAAACATACAGTAAGACATATACAATTCAGCATATTCTATATTTATATTATGAATTATATATAATTTTAAAATGTATTCCATAAGGCCTGGACTGGGCTGCTACCCAGTACCGAGCCACATGGAAATTATGTTATAAATTATACACTTTAGACACTTTATAAATATATTTTAAGTTTTTTATTACTTTTCCAGGTTGTGCAACGGCTTTTTCTTTTTGCTTATACATATTTTTAATTTTTTGGTATCCTACTACTGTTTTTATCTCTCAGTAAAAGGACTCAACAGCACTGCATGTCTGCCTCAAAGATGTGTGTGCTGTAGACCATTCACATCTGTGCAGTGTGTGTGTTTCTACGTGTGTGTGTGTGTTGATGGTTTACATCCAGCAGGTAAACTATAGGCAGCTGCAGTATCCTGTGCGCTCAGCTGAGGTTTACACAGCGTAAACGCATCACTTCCTCCCGGGCCGGCGTGATGTAAACGCACCAGGAAGCCGTTACCTTCGCCCCGCCGCTCGCCCTGGGTGGCAGTGCCATGACGCCGCCGGCTCGGGGATTAGCTGGATGACAGTTTGTGTCTGTCGGGGCTACAGCGCGGCCTCGTCACCCGTTCACCTGGTGAAATATTTAGAGATGTTTCTAAACACCCTGAGCGTTTGCTTACGCCTGCCCGGAGAGGCTCGCTCTCCCATAAAGCAGAATATTGCTGTCTTTTCAAGTTACAGACCGTTTACCTCTGCCCACATCCAGTTTATATTTCCTCCAATGCATGCATTACGTCATTTTTTTTCTTAATTTACCCACTTTTAAGTTGTTTTTATAGCTAAGCTGGCCTAGATCAGTGCTTCTCAAACTTTTTTCAGTAATGTTCCCACTAACCAGTGCAAACAAAAAAAAGGTAAAAAATAAAAATCCTTGGGTCAGCTCAGCTCCATCAGTGTGTGAAACAACAACCTGATACTGAGGAGATTCTGTTGTTTCAGTTTCTGCTTCTTTTTTTCTTCTCGGCAGCAGATTTAACACACAAACACACACATCTGACACTTTCAGGAAACCCGGAGGGAGAACTAAATGTAAAAAGTGCTTTAACAAACTTACAAATACATTTTTATTGACCTGATTATAGGATCGGCTAATTATTTTGTGAATTACGCATAAGAAAAACCTCGCATACCTCCTGCAGTACTCCAGCGTACCACTAGGGGTGCACATACCTGCATTTGAGAACCACATAACATATAAATGAAACCTGGATTTCACAGTTAAGTGTTTATTGAGGGATTATTCCTTGGAAGAGACGTCCATTTCTTCCTTTGTCTGGGGACTGACAAAAAGCAGAGTGTAAACATTGTACATGTCAACATTGGGACGTGCACAAGAACCAATCAAAGAGCCTGAAATATTCTCTGGTCCAATCAGAGGCGTCTGTCTGAAATGAAATGAGGAGGCAGCAGAAAGTTTGGTAACGTTTCATTTTTGTGGGCCGTGAATTTCATGGTAGCTCGGTGATAATTAGCAGGTAAGGTATTATGAAATTTCTTTAAAATTACCACTAGACATCAACGTTTACCTCAATGTTTACTTCAAAATTTGCTGAAAACTGAAACTTTGACTTTGACCGAGTCACCAAACTCATTCTGAACACCCCAAATGATATCGCAAACCGAATTTATGGTTTTTATCCGGTGATTTTCCTGTTGAATTCCTGTTGAAATTGAATTCCTGTTGAAAAGTGTAGTGGCGTGAACGTTACACATGGAAAGGCCGTCTGAAGATTTAATGATATTACAGAAGCTCCTGTTTTCATTTTTATGATCTGATGGATTAGAAATATTCATCGCGAGTGAGTTTGGTGACAGTAAAAGTAAACAGTTTTGGTTTTCAATGCATTTTGAGGAAAATGTTGATTGCAATTTGGGGGCAATTTCACAGACGTTTCAAATATGCTACTCACTAATTTTCACCGACTTGCTATAAAATTTTTGTCCCACTGAAGTGAAGTGTTACTGAAAGTTTCTTAAAGTTTCCAGCCAATAGGAGCAGAGCTTTAGAGGCCTGGTACACCCGCCGCATGTCGCATAAATAACACATTTTTTAACCCAAAGTTAAGACGTTGCTCACTCCACTTGCTGATTGATGCTCTTTGTTTTGTCATTAAACCACCGGCTGCTCAAATAATGATTCAAAATACTTCAAAGTGTTTGATTTATACAATCTTAAGCTCCGGGTGGGTGGAGTTTGCATTTTAGTGCAGGTTTTGTTTTGGGTAAGTTGAGTTATCGCTCACAGAGGAGGATTTTCTGAGGTTGCAGGTGACTTTCTGAAAACTTTAATTTGTTTATAGGTTGTAAATATCAAACTCCACCCACCTGGACCTTTACGGAGAGCCAAACAAACACGCCAAAACAAGAAAACATGTTCTTCAAATGGAGACACATGCCTGACTCATAAGTTTGGGTTAATTTGATGTCGTTATTCTCAATGTGCTTTCACTAAATTTCTCTGAATTTCCAAATCCTGTTTGTCTATTATATTTATCATAATTATTATTATTACTTTTGTTTGTTGCTGTCTTTAGTGCTTCTCAGCCGCTGTATAGTTGTATACTACAGCATCAGAGGCAGTGTGAACCAAAAATTCCCCAAAATGGGTTTACAGCACATGGGGTTAAGTCTGTAATCACTGAGGAAAACCGAACCTGAAATTTGAGTTGGGATTGGTTATGGAATCTGAATATGTGAGTTTATTTTCCTCCCCAAGGAATCTATGCAAATAAATAAATTAAATTAGATAAATCACCCTTGATGTACATATATAAAAATAATATATTCTGGATTGGGGCTTAAAGTTGCAAGCTCTCTCTCTGCACGTAATACTGTGTGTGTGGTGTGTGTGGTGTGTGTGTGTGTGAGAGAGAGGCAGACACCTCTTCTTGTATCTTCTTGTAAGAGTGTGGGTAGCAAAGGATGCATGTAACCTCATTCCACATCCGACACCCAGTGACAAATACATAGTTTGGGGCAAATTTCCATTTCATGTTCGACTACACCGCACATCTCAAATTAAGAGCGCAGCATTATCATCGACAAGGAAATACATCGCGTTAATATTCCCGCTTCACAGTTGCCAAAGAATTAGTTCAGATCTTCGCATAAATTAACGGTGGCACAGTTTAAAAATCGGTAGCTCAAGGCCATGCTCTCAGAACAAGGCAGTGAGTGCCGTGGCTTAATTCACCATTTGTTTTGATGTCTGCATTTGAAGAGTTTGTTTCCAGAACGTTATATATGCATTTTTGTGCAGGGAGGGGAAAAAAAAAGAGGGGGAAATCTCATTACCTGAAGCTCATCGTGCGGCATCTCTCGAAATACAGTGGATCAAATCTGTGAAAGCGTTCAGTCAGGCGCTCAAGTTACACTGATTCCCTTTCATTTCATGTGTTTATTATTTTATTTTTTGTTTCAGTTTTTTTCATTCATTAACTGTCAGTTTTCCTGCATGAGCGAGGGACCGAGATTACCTGCTACCTTTTGAAAAATTACAAGCATCGGGTTTGATTTTGTGCAGTCGTTCATTTGCGAAGAGTGTAGCGAGGCCTCGTGTCGGATTGAAACTCTAAGTATTCTTGAACTTGTTTAATTTTGTGATTTGGGCAACATTGGAAATGCATTTGCCAAATATAAACCCAGTTATGCAGGCGGTAAATAAGAAGATGGGAAGGCTGTTGTAGAGCATCCCAGTATTGGTGCCAGTATGAACTAAAATGTGGAAAAGCTTTAATTTTATTTTATTTTATTATTTTATTATGTATTTATTGATGTATTTTTATTTGTAATTTATTATGTATTTATTTATTTATTGTTTATCGTAAATTGTTGTTGTCAGGCATAACATATCTGCAATATCTAAACTTCATGAAATTAAGAACAGCTATTTTTTTTAATTTTTTTATTTTTTTATTCAAATTACAGGAGCTTGTAGTTCTTGCAGGGTGTCAGCAGGTCCTTAAAACCTCTTAAATTCAGTTTAGTGAATAAATATTAGGCCTTAAAAGTGATTAAATATTCTTAAATGTGACTTAATGAGATCTTCCTTTGCTCATAAACATGCTATCCTAAACCTGAGTTATATGTTCTAATTTGATTTTATTCCACCCGCAGCTTTAATCTAAGCCAAAGAAGTCGATAACCAAACATATTCCTACCTGAAACTGACCTCGGCACAACACCAACTACATCAGTGCTCATATGAATAAGGAAAAGATAATTTTTTGCAAATATTAATCTTAAATTTCATTAAAATCTACTGTGAAAGGGTCTTAGAAAGCATTACATTTAACTCCCTGATACCTTTTGGAATCAGCTCTTCAGATTCACATGCAACAGTGGCATCTCTTGATTTTATAACATAATATATATATATATTTCTATGTATTCTGCAACTTAAAAGTGGGCTAAATGTTGGTTGACCTTCCACTCCAAACCCAAAGCACGCTGGCATCAAACAGGCCTTTCCTTCTTCGCCGTGCAGTTCAGAGCGTTGTGTTACTGTCGTTTCTGCAGCTTTTTCAATCCTGCACCTCTTGTTTTTCACCAACCGGCACCCATCTCTGCCCAGTGAGCCGGCAATACTCGTGACCCCGGGCTCCTGCATCACAGTGTCCAAACTGTTTTCACTTTCATGCTGAGAGTTCGTCCGCTCACAGGCGAAGGTTTTGGACAGACAGAGCACATCACGAGTTAGTTATCACATCCATACAGGATCCTTACTGCTTTTGTAAAGAAAACCTACTTTGTTGTGGCGTTATTTCTGTTCTTGAGGTAGTTGGACTGTTGCATCTCACTGTCATCACCATCTAAATCTCACCTGTAGCTCCTCAAAGTATCAGGGGTGGAAAGAGTACTACAAACTGCCCCTCTAGTAGAAGTACTATTCCTCTGCTGATACTTAACTGCAGTAGAAGTAGAAGCACTGCCATAAAAATCTACTGCTGTAAAAGTAAACAGTTTTTCCTCGTGTAGCTTTTATTTTTAAACTTAGAAATGACAAAGTCTAGAACCAAAAATGCACTGACGTAAAAGTAAAATTACTGCTTTTGAAAATACTCGAAAAATACACAAAAAGCAGTAACATGAGAAAATGGAATTAGTTGCTTCCACCTTTGGATGCAAACTGCTTTAAAGTGAAGGAACTGACAAGATTTTGGTCAGACTAATACAAATAAAAAGATCGGCAGCCAGGTTTTAAGTTGAAAACAGTCAGTGCAGCAGTTGGGAGCGAACTGCCTTGCTCAAGGGCACCACAGCTCCATCTTCACTTCCTTCCTTGCCTGATTTCTCCCGTCTGATCCGAGGAAGCAGCGACTAAACCTGCTCGGTCTCTGCTGGCGTCTGATGCTGGATCGGTGTTTCTGAAGCTGCTTTTTTCATGTCTTCAGAGAGAAGCTGCGGGTTAAAACACCTTTTCAGGTCGGCCGCTCGTCAGTCCCACACAGTATGACTCAAAATTATCCACATGCTGCATTTCAGAATATTTTGAGATGGCTGAATCACTCCCTGCCTTATGTTGCGAGCTGAAAGCTCATCTTCCTCCCTCCTCGTCTTGCTGTAATATATTTTTGTCTTAAAAGAAAAAACAAATCGTTTCAACCTCCCTGCTCAGCTCATATGTCTCTTTTTTCTTTACCTGGAACATCTCTATCTGCAAAATTATCAGGGTCGGTGATGTTGGAAGGAAAAAAGAGCGCAGACAACAAATATAAGTGATGATATATCGTATTAGTTCAATAACTTACCACAGTTTGATTCTGTTTATCATGTTGTGTGTTAGAGACGGATAAAAATATTGATTTTCCAATTAACTGAGATCTTCATTTGACATTGATCTTTTAATCCAGAGCTTTTATTCATTGGATGTGTGAAAATTTTAACTCCAAATTGGGTTTTGAATGAATGAATTAACAGTGATGGAAACCCTCCCCCTGATGTCTGAATGCATTTTGGATTTAAACACCATAATGGCGAAGAAGAGTTGGACAAAAACAAAAACTACGTAAAAGCTGCAAAACCGGTGATCACTAATGAATCAACATGGAGTCAAACTGAGAACGGTATCGAATCAGGACCATGAAAATGAATTTCATTGAATCGAGAAGTCATTGCCCTCATGCAGACTATAAATCTACATCACAAAGACTTAAAAAAAGGTGATTAAACTGCCTCCAGGTGGGTTTAAACTTCACTGCATCACTAACAAAGACACCTGGCCCGTGACCT
>NC_043981.1:18430237-18497737 GCF_902150065.1 Myripristis murdjan
CGAATAAACGAGCCGAGTTGTTTTTCCGGGTAGCTCGCAGGAAACATTAACGTGACATGAGAAGTTCAGTTTTCCTGTTTCATCCCGTTCATAATTATAGAGTTGTATATCCGTCTGTGTGATTCAGCGATTTTTAACTCGTTCTTTGGTTCCACATACGATTTTGTTCCGGTGACACTTTCCTCTCCAAAACCACTGATGGCACCAAATTATAGTATTTTAGATAATCCACTGGAGGGTCAGCTTGCTTTTTTTCTTCATGTCAAACCTTAATAGTAACTTTGGTCTAAATGGATGTGACCAGTCTTCCCCAAATGGAAAAGGTTCAATTCTTTTCATTATTACAAACTATATGCATGTATTTTAAAAGACACTGAGTAACACATCATTAATAAATGGCAAATTGATGGTGAATTAAACTTTAGTTAATCGTTATGTTCAACTTACCAAACAAAGAAATGATAATTAATAGTATTTACTTAATACTTGGTCAACTATACAGTATATTAACAGTTTATTGTTTCAGTTTATACACTATTTTAAGCATTAATTAATGATTTCTACATCGACTTCTACAGCTAACTAGATATTTTAAACCCTTTGTTAATGGGTAATAACTGGTTTGTAAACACATATTATAACATCATTGTGATGGCTAAACATCATGAGTGTATACTTTTTGTTTGTTATCTGTAAAATAGCCATCAACTACCATTTTACCATTTATCAGTGATGGTTATTAAAAAGGTGATATGCCTGTTTTTAGCTTTTTTGAGCTTCTCCGGTTCACACGGGGCTCAAGATCAAGGTCATCCAGGGCTAATCCCAGGCCCGGACACGATCAGATTATCCTGATATGGGATTCGAGCAGGCGAATTCCCCCGAACCGGAATTAATGAGGGACGTGACGGCGATGTGCGACACGTCAGAAATGAAATCACACTTTGGCGGATTTCAGGTTTTCTAACACCTGCTGGGACTCGCGTGCGTCTGCGAGGAGTGATTAGACGATGGCAAAGGTGGAAGGCGCTAACTTGGGCTTGCGGGGGGGGGGGGCGGGGCGCGGGGTAAGGGGGTGCGTTTGGTGGAAATGTAAGCGGGCGGCGCCTCCTGTCAAACGGACAGGTTCTTATGCGAGGTGAGCCCCGCCTACCTCCCGCGGTTTAGCGAGGAAAGTTTCATCAGCTTTTTGTCACGGTGTGTGTGTGTCTCTCTCTCTCTCTCTCTGTGTGTGTGTGTGTGTTGGGCGGGTTGCGGCGGAAAATTATGGAAGTGTCACCCCTCTCTCGTCGCTGCTCATTCAGGAGTGATCCTCAATTTGAGCGGCCGGGGCACATTTTCATGCAAATAACGGCGCCGCAATTTTTTCCCCGGCGTTTCCCTAATAGCTTCTTACAAATGATGTGCCATTACAAGGAGGTTTATTTAAACAAATTTAATACGTCTTTAATCAACCCTCGCCGAGCGCCTTTCAAAAGGTCACACGCCACATCAGGACGGGCTCGATATGCCCCCCCCCACCCCCAACACACACACACACACACACACACACACACCCACCCTCTCCACCACCTCACATCACGGTATTAGCTCCACGGCGGAGAGGAGGAGGAGGACGACAAGAGGGGCGGAGGGAGGAAGAGAGAATTATTTCACGGACAAGTCATTTTAAGCAAATCTTTATTTACATTTTTATTCAGTTATTAAATTTTATTTCATCACACGACAGGGGCGGCTCCCTCTTTTCACCCTGACTCATGCACACACACACACACACACACTCGCTCACTTGCTTATGAAGCCATCTCATCTCACATGGGAGTGTGTGTGTGTGAGAACCTATAGCGTAATATGTGACACGACAGGGCCCTTGATCTTTTGTGGCGGCGACAAAGAGACAGATACGGAGGCGCGTGTCGAGCTGAAACACAACACAATGGACGAGTGTGCCGGCAATTTGGTGTCATTTAGCGCCGATAAAGCCGCCGCCGCCGCCGCCGCCGCCGCCGCCGTTTTTAAGACGAAGGGATTCACCGCCGCGGACAACAGCTGCACGAACGGAGAACCACCAAGTGCCAATGAGGAAACATTTGACCTTTTTTAGTCTGTTTCTACGTGCAACGATATTACCTTCATGCCCTTACGTCCAAATAATGTTTAAAGGTGCACTACACCGCATTTGCCAGCTATTTACCACGTCAGCTGCAATTTTATTTATAAGATCCATCCAAATACTGTTTATAGACCAGTTATTAACCACTAAAAAAGTGTTATAAAAGCATCTGGTGGTGTTTTACAAGTGATTACTTTAATTACAAATCATTCAGTCATCATTAGAATATGTGCAAACAATAAACAGGATAATTAACTATCTGTTTACCATTTGTTACCAAAAGGTGAGGATGGATTTGTATCATAGGAATGCTGTTGGATTGTTTTCCCAATCCCATGAATCATCATGTGACCTCGTGACCCCCCCGGCGGTCCCCAAGCCGCAGGTTGACAACCACCATGCACCTCAATCTGATGCATAAAACACATATTTTGCATGCATTTGCTCCTTTTTTTTTTTTTTTACCATAAACAGAGCTGTTTTTCTTTCAAAAAAAAAAAAAAAAAAATGATGTGTATCCGTGTGACTTTTTCCACACAACCTGGAATCACCAAACTCTTTTTTTGTTTTTAAAAGCAAAAATTGTTTGTTTTTTTTCCCTCCTCACACATTCATTACCTTTGAATGTTTCATTATGCTTGCATTAATAAAATAAAATAACCTTTTTTGGGCATTAAATATCTCAAACGCTGTTGCCAGCTGCACTCAGATAAAACGCCAACGGCAACAGACGCTGACACAGTTATCTCAAATTACACACACACACACGCACACACACACGTCTGTATCGGAAATGATGCATCCATCCTTTTGCATCTCGCGCTGAATCACTCGTCCTTGTGCCGGCGCGTTCTTTTAACTCCTTGCGCCGCCGTTGCCTTTTATTGCGGCGGCGGCACGCGTGACCTCGCCAAAGTCAATAAACAAATCCATCTGAGCGCGTGCGAGCGCAGCGAGGGCCGACGCACGGGCGCACGCCACGGAGACAGACACGGAGATGTATCAATATGCAAGATTGTGAATGTGTCATATCACCTCGGCGGCATGGATGCATGTTTATATGTGTGTGTTTGAGTGTTTTAGCGTGTGTGTGTGTGACTCCGCCCCCTCCGCACTTTGCATATGCAGGCTCACAGCGATGAAGTGAAATATTAGTGCCCTCCTTAACGCGCACAAACACCGAATCCCCTCCGTGCGTCGCTCTGCCTGTTGACCTGCGGGCAGAGACAACAAAACGCTCTTATTATTATTGTTGATTTCACTGCGTTATGAATGCATGCAACCGCGTGCCTCGTGCATTAACTCACGTGCAGACCTGCTCCTTTGCATTTGAGTCATCAATACACTCTCGCGCGTGACAGCAAAGTGCCAAGTGTGAAGATGCATGTGTCGTCAGGGTGTGTGTCGCATTACAGCACGGCCAAAAAGCTCACGCCGCAAAATAATCAAATCCCACACGGCTGTTTTGGGGGATAAAGTTATTCACGGGTACTCCTTGTGTGTGTGTGTGTGTGTGTGTGTGTCGGATCACAGTGTCTTGAGCAGAGCGTCTTAATTTTTTTTTTTTTTTTTTTTTACTAGGGTTAACCCTTTCCGCGCTAATGCCTTTTTCTCAGGGTGGCATTTACACAAAATGAATTGCTTGCTTAGACACAGCTAACTAAATAAAAGACAGCGGGGGCTGATACTATGAAAAATGGATTTTCATTACTGTTTCATTGATTCTAGTAAATAAGGGCCCCGGGCCTGCACCGCAAAGGCTGCAAAACGGTAATAATTTAATCTAAGGTGACACAGACCAAAATGTATGTGGACAAAAAAATCATCCCTGAATATTAAACTAGAGCCCCGAGACAAGAGAGGAGAGGGGAGGGGGGGGGCGCTGCTGTTTGCGGGCGCATTTAAATGTATGCAGATTGCCGTCCAACCTATTTAAAAACAAGAATTAGGTATTCCTGTCATAAATCACGTTTGCCGCCACGGATATGCCTTGTTATGTCGGTGTTTAACGGAAACCTGAAAGGTTAAAGCACTCGGTGCATTAAATTGTACAAGGATAATTAATACTTTTCTCCTGGCTATTTATAAAATATGGAAAATAGAGTCGGCTGAACTGTGACAACACACTCGTTTGAGGAGGAAGGCGAAATACAAACCAACGGCGCGTGCATTTGCATACACACACACACACACACATAACACACACACACACACACAATACTCAAAGAACAAATACCTTCCAGGCTGCACAATGAAGTGAACACAGTAAAGGAGTGTGTTTGTTCATATTCTGGTGAATGGGCAGGTAAAAGTAGAGCATATTAGATTTGGGGGGACCTGTTTTTGAACACACACACACACACACACACACACACACAAATTGGTGGTCGCTGCACCCCGGGCACAACAGAACAGTAAACCTCACCAGATAATCTGAGCTTTGTTACCGAGGTTATACCCCCGAGCCAGAGAGAGAGAGAGAGCTCCCTCGCCGCGCTGATGAATGTGTGTTTAGATGTGTGTGTGTGTGTGTGTGTGTGTGTGTTCGCGTGCGGTGTCACTAATTAGTGCCTGTTAGCGGTGAACTAGTGCGAACTCCCTAATTTGACAAGTCTATTCCAGAGGTGTTGACCTCTCACTCGCGCCCGGCGGCAACTCCGTCAAAAGTGGCACCTCGGGGAGCGAGGCGCCGCGCGCCGCGTCGCGTCGCGTCTACCTGGCTCTGTCGCACCTCCTCCGACACGCTGTCAAGGTTCCACGCCCGTCCCTCCCTTCTCTCGCCGCCGCCGCCGCCGCCGTTTGGAGGTGCTGGGTCGCATCCCAACAAGAGAGAGAGAGAGGGCACGGATGCAAGCGGCGGCCATGCGGCTGTTACGTAAAAAACGCGGCGGGTCATTTGGCGAGCGGCGGCCCCGCGTGTGAGCAAAAGGCGACTTGACAACTTGTCCGGGCCCATTACGCCTTGTTAGTCCGGTTACTGACTTGTGCTCCAGTGTTTTTTTTTTTTTTTTTTTTTTTCTTTCTGTTATGTGCGCCTTTAACACGCGCCGAGACGATCACGTCAAGATAATGGCTCGCTCTTGTGCAAGAAAAAAAAAAAGAAAAGAAAAAAAAAACGCAACATCTGGGGCGCGAGGTCGTCTTCATCTGGGTAAAGGTAGACGCTTAATAACCCAGATTATGGAAGTTACATGCTTGGTGCGTAATCCTCCTCACACTCTCGCCTCGCCGGATGCTTTACAGGTTCGTGGAAAGAGCGCTCGATTCCTTTCCGCCTCCCGCTCGCCAAAAAAAAAAAAAAAAAAAAAAAAACGAGCGTGACAGCCTTCTCGTCTCGCCGCGCGGACGCATCGCCGATCGCTTCTCCTCCCCCCCGACCGGCTTCGCCATTTATTCACTAGCCGGCGTCCCGAGCCGTGTTCATCGAGAGGGATGCTTAAAGCGATGATGGCATCGCCGTCTGAGCAATGTTTCAGGGAGGCGTCAACGCCGCTCCGCCTCGACCGCGGCTGACCTTTTCCGCATTCGCCGACGTCTTGACCGCCAGCCTTCGTCCGCATCAGCCCGATTAGGCCGATTTCGTTGCTGGGATGCCGCGTTCAGACTGACGGCGATCCCTCTGCCCTTCTGCTGCTGCTTGGGACGCGGATCAAAAAAATTAAATTAAAAAAAAAAGGAAATTTGAGGTAAATGTTGTTGGAAATGTTGTGAAATGGAGGAAGACCAAAACATTTGCTCCCCAAACTGAGCCGTGCCAAATCCAATTCAGGACGCCTAATGAGGAAGAGACCCGGGATACCCTCGCTGGCTGTGCTCCAACACACACACACACACACACGCACACAAACTGCCCATGCAAGCAGACACACACATGCACTAGCAGTACCCATGCATTTGTGCATATAGACACACACACACATGCAGAAAATAATGTATACAGACACGTACATGTACACACACACACTCATACACACATGCAAACAGTGTGTGTGCAGCTGAATTAGCCACTCAGGGGAGGTGTGGGATTAACGGCCGCCCACCCGCTCAATAAAAATTATAATAATTTTCCTTCGTCCAAGTTGAGTTTGACTCAGCGATGTAGTTTAATTTCATTTTAGTGATCAGATTCAGTGATTTTGCAGCTGATTTTTCACGTGACAGCAGCTGAACTACAGATTTACTGAACTGGATGGCGGTGAAAATGTCACTTTTTCACATCTGGATGATAAAATTTAATCACTGATGGGACAAAGGACCTTTTTTTTTTTAACTGTTAGTCTTTTTTTTCCAGCTTTGTGTTAATTCACACACTGGAAGCCCCGCTGGAATGAACGTATCGGCCAAATGCAGCTGTGATTATTAAACGACAGAAGACAGAAAGTGGTAACTTTACCTCAGGTTTACAGCACACACACACACAGGTGGTTGCAGATGCACTGACCACAGGTCCGCTCACAGAAAAGCCCCAAAATGTTAAAAAAACAACTTGTTTTCACTCGCATGCAAACACATAGGATTTTCTGTACTGGCTTCACAATAAAAGCCTCCCACTGGTTTGGTAATGGAAAGCTTTTAATATGAAATGGCGACCTTTGCATGTAGTCGGCATGTCCAATGAGTTATATATTAAAAAGGTTCATTTGGCCTACCAATTAATGTTAACCACAGTTTTTCTTTTACTTCACATCATCTTTTACATCACAGAAGACGTCACACCAACATCACGTGACACCTCTGATGAAGGCTGCAGAAGCAAGGTAGCCGAAACTTGTCAGGTACAAACAATTCACCTTACAGGCCTTTATAAAAGAAAAACTGTGGTTAGCTGTCCAATGAGTGCTTTTGCTATGTATGCAATAAATCCTTCATTTATAAACTGTGTGTTACTTCAACTTTTTTCACTATGCCGCCACATTTCTTTATGTGCTCCTAAACTTTTGCATTTCAGAGTGCGTGCACCCGTTTGGAAAAATAGTTAGCAATATAGCCCTGCGCTTTCAGAGTCAAAAAGTTGAAGATGTCCACGACTTGACGATGGAAAAACAGCACTAAAAGACCAACGTGCTGACAAATCGTTGAAAATTCACCTTGAGACACGTGGAAAAGTCCTTGAATTTGAAATAATTGATATTTAAGAAAGTGTGGGACCCCTGCTTATTGACTAAGAGAGGGAAGATTTCATTCAAATAAACTAAAATGTATTTATAGAGCTCATTTCATACACATCACAACACAAAAATTAAAAAAAAAAAAATTAAAATAATAAACAGATGGAGGGGTAGAAAGTCAAAATCAGCAGGTAAAATAACAGTAAAGACGGTGACAGGATTTGAACCGGCAACCCCTTCCTCTTGAGCCGGCTGCTGGGACTTTTCTCCCGGTGGTGATTCATGCTGGAGTCAGGGGAGTCAGCTGGTGCGTGTCTGCGGGAGCTCCTTCTCACAGGAGCATTTCAGATTCAGGTCACTCCTCCTGTTGGTAAAGCCCGTTCTGGAGTTAATAAAATATTTGCCGATTGCTTGCAACAATTAGCACAAGATAAACACGAGCCAAATTGTTCTTGTTTCTGCTAATGGAGCTAGCCTCTGGCCACGCTATAATTATTCCTATTAGCAAATTAAGTCGTTACCTTGCCTTCCTCCTTCGTTTTTCTTTTTTTTTTTTTTTTCCTCCAGCAAGCAGTGGAAATCACTTTGCCGCCTTGAAAATGAAGACAGAGCCGCGGTTGATTTGCCTGTTAAGCTTCTGAATGTCCGATAGAGCATCTGGTATTCGGCGGCGTGCTTCATCATCCTGGAAGTGACCCGGAGACTCTGCCGTCATAAAGATCACGCCTGAGAGCGGCGGAGGGCCTGCTCGAGTCATATCTATGCAAATGACACGGGGCTCTTCACCGCCGAGCGCGACTCGGACGAGTTACCTGACGTTTATTCGCTCCGTGTTTAACCTGTTAGTGACACCTGTGCAATGCATCGTCTAAAATCACATCAGTTTTTGGTTTTAAAAAGAAAGCTTGTCATGCAGTGTAATCCAGAGTTCTTTATGGTTATTCATTCTCTCTTCTTCCTGCCCTTTTCTGTCAAAAATCCTACAAAATACAGTATAAATGATCATTAAAGACCGCCTCCAGCTATTGATTAAGCCCTTAAAATCATCTGTTCATCAACATGATTGATAGATAGATAGATAGATACTTTATTCATCCCGCAGGAAATTCGCAGTTTTTCAGCAGTATCCACAGATTACAGATTAAATAATAAAAAATAAAAAATAAAGAATAAGATCTAAGTACAACCCAGTGTGCAAAAAGCAATGTGCAAAAAAAAAAAAAAAACGTGTGCATGGGTGTATAAAATGTGCATAGAGGTAGGTCAATGTGCAAATTTAGAAGAAATATACAGTATACACAGATGATAAATAGCAGTAAGCAATATAAACACTATAAACAAGGATTATAAAAAAAAATAGAAATATGAACAATTTAAACATGACATATTTAAAAGTTTATCTCCATGAAAAAAACATCCCCTCATGTCTTAAAACAGCTTAGATATAACTCTACATCTTGCACTCATTAAGTATGCGTGGATCTATGAATATGTAAATAGTCCCTGCCCACCTGACCCCACCTGTTTACACGCCAGCTCATAACATGTATCATAGTTGATAATATAACCACGTAAAAAATTAGGTTTTTCTGTGATTCCTTATTTCCACTACGACTTACAGCCGTTTCCAGTTGGTCTCGTTTTATTTTGAAAATAAAACACTCTGCTGCTCGCTAATGACATGCAAAGCAACGCCCCGTCAGCTTACCTCCACCCTCAGCAGAGGAGCGTGAAAACACCTCTCTGGTGACAAACTTTGCACAGATACAAGTCACTTTAGTCAGGGTCACACATTTTTGGGACACAAACATTAGAAAAACACGTTTTTGAGCGGAAGGGGATTTTAGATAGCAACTAAAAAAGGCAGCTGCCGGCAAAGTGACACGCTGAATTCTCTGACAGCTATATTTTTGCAGCTGGTTCGATCCTGGCATCATTAGATTTAGAAAACGAAAAGCATTTTAATAAAGTGCTTGTAGAGCAAAACGTGGCTTCTGAGGATCTTAGTGTCAAAACTAGACGTCAGATCGCTTCGACTGTGGCACCATTAGATTCGGCAGAAAACAAAGATCATTTTTGGTCTATAATATGTGTATGTCCGGTTAAAATTTTAGTGTTTTGCAGATATTTGGGGAGTCGGGACACCCCAGCTTCAAATCGGAACAATCACAGACAAAGCGGGACATCTGGTCTGTTTGTTTAGTGCTTATTTTTGCTTGAATTTGATAGTTGCTTTATATCTTATATCTTAAATATGAGCCTCAGGTGAGAGTACTTCATGGGGAATCCATAATTTTGACTGCACTGCAACCCAAAGGCCAGTTGGTGGACACCTGTCTGAGTCTGAGTCTGATTCAAATGCAAAGTCAATTTTTTTTTTTTTTTTTTTTTTTTTTTTTTTGAGGTTTGTGGTCCAATTGCACAAGAAAAAGGAGCCCGAAACCCTCAGACCCCAGGTATCCTCTTATGTCACAACAGATGGGAAGTCGGCTGACCACAGGCCTCGTGTTGGGCAACCTCAGGGCGTGCAGGAAGACATCACACCTTCCTCCAGACCGTTGGTATCTATTCGAAGCTTTTCTTGATTTACATGACATATTCAGATGTTTCCCACACACAGGCAAATGGACAGAAAGGTTTAATATTCCCTTTTCTGTAGATATGGCACAATATCGAGGTGAGCCACTAAACCTGTGTGCCACATGTAGTGTTAGATTTATGTCCTTTGTTGCTCTTTAAAGCCTCTAAAAATAAAGTTTACCTGACTTATCACCACAGGAGTGTCTTCAAAAAGTTGGAGTATGAGTGTAAAAGCACCCTGATTGATTTTCTACATTAAAGGGCTCATTTATATCGTTTACATCATTAAAAAATAGTGTTCAGTATGGTTAAATATAGCCTGTTTTTGGTTTAATAAGCTAAAAAATAAACATTCACCATACATTGAGTCCTCACAACACAGCAAAATACAAAAATACTGTATATTCATATTGGAAAACTCTTTCTGTAGTTTAGTAATCAGTATGGCTCTGTATTTTGCATGCATAGTAGTGCTGAAACGGTTAACCAATCGACAGAAAATTAATCAATTAAAATTAACATCACTAAGAGGCTAGTAATGTCTTATCTTTCTCTTATCATTTTGGCTGCTGGTTGGAATAGGGAAGCGATTTGAAGACATCACCTTGGGTTGTGCTGACGATCAATTAATTAAAAAAATAGATGAGTCAACAATGAAAAGTTAAAGTGCAAAGGTTTTAAAGTGGCGCAAAACTTTGATAGTGACCAATGACTTCTGTTTTCATGCCAGATGTAATGTCTTTTTTATCTTTTTTTATTGAACATGCTGATTCATTCTGGAACGCTGGTGCCAAACACGCCACAGCGAGCTCTTGTCTCAAACGCCCATGAATAGGATAATTCATGCGAGCGTTACGTACTTTCGAGAAAAATGCCGACCACAGAAAACCCCCCGACCGTCACACATGTTAGAGCAATTTCCGGAGGCGAGCCCCTGAAACCTTGAAGTTTGCAGCAGATCAATGGAAAGCAGCCATGACGCCCGAGCACATGAGTGTCCAACGCCTGTGAAATAATAATCACTGACAGTGTGTGTTCTTTTTAAAGCAGGACACCGCCTTGGGTTGTTCTCTCCCTATAGGACCCACTTATAGTTGATTTACTCGTGTCCTCCGCCCTGCCTCAATCTCACACCACAAATCAGTGTGAAATCACCAAACTTCACTATTAGCCGTACAGTGGCCGCTGATTCTACATGGATAAGAGGCTTCATTGTGACTCAACTGCAAAAAATATCTAGGGCACCCAGATAGGAGTCCGAAGCAAGGGGGGAGGAAAAAAAAGAAAAAAAAAAAAACCCTATGCCGTTTCATCTGAGAGATTCAAAAGGTCTGCACGATGAAAATTTAAATGTCATTTTTCATGTACATATTAAAACTACATCAGCAAATTCTGCCTCTTCCACGGCGCAGCCACAACCACCTCCACCGCTACCGGGCTGCTAATGATTCATTGACCGGGGCCTCGTGGCTGCAAAACAACGGGTTTGTCCGTCGTCTAATTGGTGATTGGCAGCTGGGGGGGGGGGCGCCGGGTGAGGAGATGTGATGGCGGCGAGGGGAGGAGTGCGCGGCGGCCGGCGGGGAAGCGTGTGCAGAATCCGAGTCTGAGCGCTGGTGTCCTGATATCCGGTCATCATGAATAAATAACGCGGGCGCTCGTTTAAAAATTCAAAGACGAGACGGCGAAGTCAGCGTCGGTCAGAATGGATGAAAACAGGTTCTGATTTGTATACGGCGGAATCAATAAACATAAGCAGCGGATATTAAAGAAAAAGAAAAAGAAAAAAGAAATGTCGACCTCAGTCCCCAAACAAGGCACTGTGTCTGCAACTACAAAAAGTTACTTGTCTTAAAGAGACAGATCACCCTAAATACAAAAACAAAACAATAAATAAATAAGTAATTAAACAAAACAAAATGCAAAATTTATATCTATATGTATCTATCTATACACTCAGTGTCCACTTTATCAGCTCCACCTGTACAATCTAATCTAATCTAATCCAACTGTTGTGCCATAAAGTTTACTTTCCTGCTGCCTATGATGCTCAGCTTGTCTTATTGTCACAGTAATAGAGGTGTAATAGAGATATGTACATATATTTTTTTCTTACTAATCATACTGTCAGGAAGGGGTAAATGGGGAAACATCTGGAAAAATATATGTTTAAAAAATATATACAATATATATTAATATATTATATACTATACTAAACTTTTTTTTTTACTTTTTTATTTTTAATATATTTTATCTGGGAAAGCAATGTATTATTATTTTTTTTTCTTTGGACAGTTTTGGCTTCACAAAACAAAACCCATCCAGCCAAACCACGAGAAACTGGATGTCATGGTTGTGTTTTGGACTTTGTTTGGAAACTGTTTATTTATTCATTTATTTATTTAAATGTGTGTCCTCTCTCTCCCTGCTCACCCGCCCTGAGCTAAACTCATCAGCCCTGATTGGTCTGTTTCTTCTTCAGCCAATCATCTGTGTTAACCAGTCTCCTTCCCCAGGTGTGTCTTGCGTCCTCGTTAGTTTCTAGAGTATCTTTACTCTCTGAATCTGTTTTATTCACTGTGGCACACACTAAACACGGACCTCCCGGTGACCTCTGCATGTGTTTGGGAATGTTAAGATGGACTTTAATGTAGATATTGGAGCATTTTCGGGAGTGTTTTCATTTACGGCGGCTGAAGGAAATGCCATGTAAGTTTAAAAAGCTTCGTAAAGAGCCTTACGGTGAAACAGGGCCCCGGTCTTCATCTGACAGATGTGTGTCAATCTAGCCACAAAGAATTAAACTTATCAAGGAAATCACTTCACTGGTTGTGCTGTTTTCAGAGGAGAGATATCAGATGATATGCACAAGGTTTTTCTGTGGGATTCGGTGCTGTTGGATGACCCGGGCCTGTTTTTGTAGTTTCAGGCTGGGTGGGAAAATGGCCAAATGCTTCTAAATTCTGGCTGTCGCTGGTAGGTTTGCTGACCCTTCCAGCTGCTTGGCAAATAACTAGCCGTCATTTGGATGGGCGGCTGTAAATCTAGTTGGCTGGGAAAAATAGTGAAAGGGGCTGGTGAACCCTGGAAATGACCAGTTAATGTTTGGAAGAAGTTTGTTGCCTGCCCTGGTTGCAAATGGACTATTTTTGTGTGTGTGTGTGTGTGTGTGTGTGTGTGTGTGTGTGTGTGTGTGTGTTTTGACAGATGCTTCACAACATTGCTAATGAAATGATTCTTGGTAATCTTTGTTTTGAGCAGGTAGCGTTCAAATGATGGGCAAATATTTTAAATGTGAAAACCTGGAAAAGAAAAGCCGAGGTGACGTCCAGGGCTGTGCGCTGCTACCCACCAAATTGTTGTGCTAATTTTTTGCATAAATAGCTGTGGATTTTTTTTTTTACCCTGTCATGTCAACTTGCAGGCTTCTTCCTGCATACTGATGCTAGTGAAATGCTTTCCGTGCTGTATGCAGGATGTTCTGATGCAGCGGTTCTCCATCTGACGTCCATTTTATTAAATACGAACCTTTCTGGCCATTTGCGTCCACCATGTGTTGACACTTGAATTCTTCACCTTTTTTTCTTTGTGTTAACTGGCTCAACAAAACCTAAAGCCCCAGTCAGAGATACCTGGTATCATGACGGCGGTTATCAACTCACCTTGGGAAGCCCAGCTCTCTTCTCTGAGCTCTGTGGGCGGAGCATTTGGTGCGTCATGTGACTCTTCTTCTGCACAAACTGGACCGATTGTGTGCCGCCTGCTTCACTCAGGATGTATAAGCTGTCATTATGGAGAGCTATGAGGACAAACAAATTACAACTAAATTATCTTCCAGTTTATTCCTATTAATTAAACATTACACAAGAATTGCAACAAAGGATACATGTAAATCACTGTAGTTGCTGTTAGTATCAAGTGAAATGAATTGAATTGATATAATATTAGGCCCATGTGTGATAGACTTTAATTTTATTAGATGTTTAGACCGGCAGCATCAAACAAACTTGACAGCAAATACGGATCAAACATAAAAATATCATTCAGAGTGGGGTGGAGCTGCTGTGGTTCATTATTCTGGTATTTTGTGGATGATAGTCAGTGTCAAATTTCGGGTTGACAGACCTATTACCTGAAGCAAACAGGGAAAAAAAGACGATTTTAAGGCAAAACTTGGAACATAACCTGGTCTGGAGCAGTTTAGGTAGGCAGGTTGTCGGCTTTGCCAGAACATTGCTCAATAACTTTATTAACAACACAGCTAATTAGGATTATGTTAGCTCACATCTAACTAGCTAATAGTAACATTAGCCTGAGATAGGCCTCCAATCATTTTTAAATAATTTTTGCACGTTAACTTCAGCTTCCCCCATGACAGAGATCCACCGGGCAGCCAGGGGCTCGTTTTGTCACAGTGGAAGTTTCAGTTATTCAAACAATCTCTTGTGATACCAGTGAATGCCACACATGAGCCACCAGGAAATACAAATAAATAGATTTGTTGTGAACTGAAGGCCCACAAAAGCCCACGTCGGTTCTGCCCATTCAATTTCTATGCTCTTTAACTCACACACACACACACACACCACAGTGCTCTAGTGAGAGGACTGAGATGCATTACCGGGCGTCTCTTCTCTGCTATTTGGCATCACTACAGTTGAGATATTATTGTTCTCACCTGGCCAAACAACCTCAGCACTGAAGGACTAAATGCTCCAGAGCGGAATAAATTCCTGCAAACGTGGTGGGTGTGAACGCAACCCGAGTGGTTCACTGTGTCTGCACAGATATTACAATGACGGAGCGGACTGCAGATGCATGTAAAAGCTGGCTCCGCTCCCACATTAACATTGCCTGTCTATTGATAGATTGTCTTTGGCTGCATGTGTAATGCGTTAAGAGGCCTCCCGCGGTCGGGGGAAAGACACCTGCGTGATTGATGTGCGCTATTTAGCAGCGGGAAGGAACAAGTGCACCTCCGCTCTGGGGAGCATTCGCCAGCACCTTGTACTGGACAGCTGTGGGTGGCCAGAGGGAGATGGAGAGAGAGAGGGAGAGAGAGAGGGAGGAAGAGATGGAGGGAAGGCAGAACGGAAGACAGAAGGCAAATGATTAAGGGGGACACAAAAGAGCGAGGGAAAGAAAAGGAAGGAGAAAGATAGAGAGATGAAATGAAATGAGAGAGTGAGTGTGTGTGAGAAAGAGAGAGCGAGCGACCTACATCTGTTACTCATTATCCTCCTGGCCCCCTTTCTGGTAATCGCTCCATCTGACATTAACTCACAGCAGACCTCACTTTGACTACAGATGGGAGTCGGCGGCGGGGTGAGAAGTTACGCAAGGCGAAGGTGCACGAGGTACGACTCTCATCGCCGTGGTTACATGCACACAAACGCAATTATCGTCTCTGCCCCGATGACGGCAGCAGTTCGATTAACCCGTTCGCATGATCTGAATTATGAGGACTGCCTCAACCTTCAGACGTACACGACTCGTTGGATAGAGGCGAGCGTGAGGGGCGTCAGGTGAGGAAGGAAGTTTGACCCTTGACCTGCGCTTTTGAGCCAGCGAAAAGCCGCAGTAAAAATATAAAATAAATTTAAAAAAATAATAATAATAATAATACTACAAAAAAATAAAATAATGTAAAATAAATTATAAAATTAAAATTAATTAAATAAATAATTAAATACATAAAAATATTACAAAAATAAAATAATGTAAAATAATTAATAAAAATAAAATTAAATACATACATAAATAAATACAAATAATAAAATAATGTAAAGTAAATAAAAAAAGTAAAATTAAATAAAATATATTTAAAAAAATATAAAAAATATAGGATAAAAAATAATGAAATATCATTGAAAATTAAATTATTGAATTAAATTAAATTATTTATTAAATTACTATAAAATAATAAATAATAATATAAAAAATTGTAGCATAAAAGCAGGTTATTCTTCACTCTGGATGCAGTGTTGTTGACGTGTGTGTTTATTCCTCCAGTTCAGGCAGGTGTATGACCTTTTGCTGCATAAAGCAGAATGAAACGTATAAAATGTATATGTGCCAGAGTAAAGCAGATGACGATAACAGAATCCAGGGATGTCAGTCGCACTTTGCCTCCATCATATTTTAACCGGCTTTGATGTGATTAAGGTGTATACATGACTGCCAAATTATTGCCCTCATGCCATTAAAAACCAGATTTTCAGTAAAGATGTAAACATGCAGAGTAAAAGCACTGAAAATAAGACAAGTGGACAGAGGAGAGAGGCCAGATTAGAGATTAGCAGACGTGTCTTTTAACCAGGAGACCCCACGTTCGGCCTTATGGTGCTGCATAAAGACACATTTTGTAAAAACAAATTATACATATGCAAATGGGGGAAAAAGGAAACAAACAGTTACTATAATCAGATCCCGCTCAGTGTCTTGCAGGTTTTTGAATTCTCAAGAACGTGCCTGCGGCTGCACTTCATCACGATGTCTTGAAACAAGATCCGAGGTCGGCGCGAGGGGCCCCCGGGGGCCGGCGGCCCACTTGTCGACTCGGGAAGGTCGGGCCCCCATTGTGCTCCTTGACGGTCAAGTGCTCTTTTTTAATCACGGAGCCACTCTTGTTCAGAGAGGACCGTCCTCACACACACACACACACACACACACACGAGTCCTGTTGTCGGAGCAACTGGCCGCACAGACTCGAACATACAGGGGATTCTTAAAATCTAATTAAAATTCTGAGGCTGTGGAAACAGGTGCCACATATGGCAAGATGCTGTGGTGTTCAGCGTGTGAGGTGTAAAATGTTGAAGTCATGCCACCGAAGTCAACCTGCAGTTAATTAGAACAACGTAAGATTTTACTTTGTTGATTCCCCAGGGAAAACATAGGTGCCACCGCAGCTGTAAGTGCAGGAAATTAGTAGAAAACACAGGAAAATAAAATATGTAACTCAGATAATATGACTTAAAAAAAGAATCTATTCTGGTAGTGATAGGTAATATGAGTAAATACAACTATGACTAGCGAATAATACCACTACTACTACTACTAATATAATTTTAAATCAGTAAAAATAAAAAATACTAAAAAATAAAACAATATAAATAATCTAAAAACAATAATACAAATGAAAATTATGAAAAATAAAATAAAAAATAAAAAATGCAATATAAATAAATATACAAACTATAAAACTCGGTAATAATAATAATAATAATAATAATAATAATAATAATAATAAAACAGATTAATAATATTTAATAATAACAGATTAGCATAACAACAAAAAAAATTTACCCAAGGTTTGTCCCAACCTAAAGAACAACATATAAGCTTGTCACACTGATTGAGCCACACCCACTTCCTCCCAGACCACACCCACTTTTGCGTTTATCCAAAGGGGGGTCATGTAGGGTGTCCTCTGACTCGGCGTGTAGCCTCCGACAAGGTGGTCGACACGTAGCCACACCCACTTCTGGCTATGCTCTTTAATGACTGATTCTGGACCAGAGCTGTTGGCTCTCAGAATCAGAAATAGTTTATTGATCTCCAAGGGGAAATTGGATGAGCTGCACTTGCTCAAATTCTCAAGAGAAGAATATATCATAAGCATTATAAGCATCAATTATTCATTCATTTGATCATTTATTAATGTCATTCCACCTTAAGTGAATGAAAAACTTTCTACCAGCAACAGTTTAGCTTGATTTCATGGTTTTATTTCACAACATCTTGCCTTTTTCATCTTTAATTCCATGAGAAAGGACGTCATGATCTAGTCAGAGTTGGCTTTTGTAACACTGTGCAGTTAGAGCGCACACACACACACACACACACACACACACACACACACACAAACACAGGCCAAACAGGAGGCAGTTCTGAGATGATCGGCCCACCTAGGCAATGAACTCGAGGACGTGTTGCGTTTGTTAGTCTTTGGTGATTTCTGGCGCTGATCTTAGCAAATGAGCGTCTCCAGTTTCTGTGAGCGTCCCGGACTCGCCGGCCCGTCCAGGCCTCTGAGCGTGGGGTTTTTAAAGGTGTTTTTGAAGCCATTGTTGCCAGCGGGTGAGAACTCTTAAAGGAGACGGGGGGGGGGGGGGAGAAAAGACTTCAGTGAAGGCACCTCGCAGCTGTGAAAACACCCAGAGACACACACACACACACACACACACACACTACAGCGAGGCACTTCAAACAGCGGCTCCAGGTGACTGAACACCTTGACTTCCATTTATCAAACCCTGTTTACTCTGCCTGACAGAACCGACCCGCCGAGGAATCGACTTCTCCGGGAAGATGGATGCGCTACACTCCACGTCTGCGAGAGGAGCCCGGCAGCCACGGCGAGCGGCGACTCCCACGGATTTGGCAGGGAGCTGGAGGTGGGCGGGGGGGTTAACCACACGAGTGGCGATGAGGGATAAAGCATCCCGTTTAGGATACAAATACACAACACAACAGACAACAGCAATGCATACACTGCTTTTAATTCAGTATAACCTCGACTTAGCTGGGTAGGTCTCAAAATTAAAATCACATTTGCCACTGATGTCATAATCTGATGAGGTTACGGAAGATTATGGAACGTTACGGAAGCCCCCTTTCGTTGGGAATATTGTGAGAATGAAGCGCAGAAATAAAAAGCACCAAAAAGAAGCAGAAAGTGAATAATGCTCCCCCAATACACTGAAAAACAACCCGTGTGCTCAAGTTTCTTTACGCTAATGGAGGTGAAAAAACAGGGATTTCCTCATTGGCACCTGGTTGCTGCCAGAGGCCCGGCGTTATGTCCCATTTGATTTCTCAACTACAGATTATTAGAGATTTGAACTACCAACCTTCAGCTCACATGCCTTCCTGCTGCTGCAACCTTGAGGTTTTAAATATCGTGATTTAAATATTTGGCATAATTTTCTTGGAATTTAATTACAAACATATGATTATAAATTGAGTTTTCATGTAATTTTTAATTTTTTTTTTGTAATTATTTTGACAACTTAAGAAGTATTTTCTTTCTTATTTACTTTGCTCATTTTCTGAAATTTTAACGTAACTTTTTACTAAATTCTAAATATTTTGGGAAATTTATGGTACTTTTCTGGTAGTTTTCTTGTCATTTAATTTAAATATTTAAATATGATTAGAATAATTATATATGTAGTTTGTCATTTGTAGTTTCTTTTTCCTTTTTTTTTGGTAATTGTTTTGGAAATTTTCCTTGAATCTTTCTTTTCTATTTTCTTATTTCTTATTTCTTATATTTAGTTATAATAATTATAAATATTGTTTTCATTTAATTTATTAGTTTCTGGTAATTTTTTTTTTTTTTTTTGATTTTTTAGTAATTGTTTTGCCTATTTTCTAATATTTTTTTCCGCTATTTCCTTTGCTAAGTTTCTGATAATTTTACTGGAATTTTTTTCCTAAATTCTTTCTAATGCTCAGGTCATTCCTTGCACACCATTTTCCCTCCATTCTTCTGAAAGAAATCAAATGAGAGGGAATGTCATGCAGGACTGAAAAGGTAAAATATGTTTGTCACGCTCGACATCAGTAAGTTAACAAACAGCTTCTAATCAGCTGTTTCCTAGAACAAGGAAAGAAAAGACGAACGCCAGCGAGGTTAAAGCACATTTTAAATCTCCCAGCAGAAACTACACACAAATACCAGTAAATGATAAAAGATGCACTTGTGTAGCAGCGGTACTTTTGTTGTACCAGGAGATAAAGTCAGTCTCTCACTTGGTAGTGCGGTCATGTAATAAGGTAAGCTTCGTTTAAATACAGGAAAGGCGCATTAGATATGTGTGGCTTAAAGAGTGAGAGTGGGTACAACAACATGCTGCTGCAACTGCCTGCGGGACTCTGATGGGAAGGGAGGATCGGAGGACGAGGCGGGGGGGTTCACATCTAAAATTGGGTCCCCCCCCCTCCTTTCAAATAATAATAACAAAACCCTCTTCCCTTTGCTGTGTTCCTGAGCGCAGATAAGCCAACATTTCCTCCCTGCTTGGGTTTATTTTCTTTGGGGTTTAGAGGTAGGCTTCATATCCCACGCTACAAAGCCTCTCTCCCTGTCTCGCTGCGAGTTGAAACCAGAGCTGTGTGTGTGTTGGTGTGTGTGTGTGTGTGTGGCAGTGTTAAAGCATCTGAAACCTGGACCAACACTGACCTCGTGACCCCTCCGCTGCTGAGCCCTCAGCTGATACCCGACAGGAAGCAGACAAAGCATGTGCATTAGATACGTTCCTCTCACACACAGTAATGATAATCTGGGATGTTTTCATGTTTTCAATGGATTTTCAAGTCACTTAGTCACATCTTTACCTAAAAATCCTGTTTTTTCTCAGACAAGGGGGGGGAAAATGGTGTTTCTGATGCTAATCAACTTGTTTACAGTCATTTTCTTGATCCCAGTGGCTGATCTGCCTCATTCTGCCTTGTTTCAACACATTAATAACGGTTCCCAGAAGGAAAAAAACAAGTGAAACTGCAACTGGAAACATGTGGGATTATCTCATCCTACTGGCAGATTTTTGGCAACTTTATTTTGTAGAGAAGCAAGATTTTAAGACACAGTAGAAGACTAAATGTTCTGCTGTAATCCCAGTTTATGAATCTTTCCATTTGCGGTTTAAACACTCTGTCTGGTAGTTCTTGCCCCCTGCGCATTTCACATGAATAAAATTTCATTTATTTATCTTTTCCATAACAGGAAGTCTCATGAGATATAGAAATGGGTGCATTTAAGCTACAACCAGTATCGTTTATATGGTAGAAAAAGCTAAAAGGTAAACCAATAGCCAATATTCAATAACCACTTGTTTAGAATATTATCCAAAATGATCATTTTTGCCCATTTGCCAGTGGCAGGTCAAGTGAAAAAGTTTCATGGCCAAAAGTATTTTGCTGGCCCAAAAAACTGAATCATGCTTGGTGCTCCATTTTACTGAATTCTGTCACTTGCCATTATGCATTTGTGCATCGTGAAGATTAAAGAAATTCTCTAACTTTATGATTGATGCGAGTTGATCTATGAAGGTAAAATGCAGGACAAACCAGCCGCAGAGAATGAAATGCAAACCAACAAATACGTTGAAATGTCAGTGTTTCTGAGCCAGAAATATAAATTTAGACTTACAGCCAATGTGGTGGAGCCTGCGTCAGCATCAAAATGCTAACTCATGGTAGCTCATTATCTACTTTTGCCACTTATGTTTGCTTCGTTCGCTTTGTGATTAAAATTTCAGACACAATCAGTCGTCACAATGGCAAAAATAAAAAATAAATAATAATAATTAAATGAAAAAATAACAAAATGGAGCCCAGGTTGAAAATAACAGGAACTGTCCTTCAAAAGCAGTAAACGGCAGGACTTTGAGCTGTACCAACCCAGTCACCACATTACAATGTTGACATTTTAATTTTCCTCAAACCAACAAATATATTGAAATGTTGAAATTTGAAAATGTGAAATTTCAGTGCATCTTTGGTTTGCAGAAACATAAAACACCATCTCTTTTCCCTGTCCACTGGGCTGTGCAGGAACACCCCAGTGATGAATGTTGATCAAAATTAAGTAAAAATCAAGAGAGGAACCTGAAAGCTCTGCATGTGTTCCTGGTTAAAGCTCAGGCTGTCTGAGCTACTGTGCATCCCCACCGTCACATGCTTTGTGTTACTGTAAGCCCTGAGGTTTAACCAAACAACAACTGAAATACCTTCAAACACACTCATTTTGCTGTAACTTGGGAATAGCGTGGGTGCAAACCTTTTTTTTTTTTTTTTTTTTTTGGTATGTTGCTGAGTAAAATAAACCCACGGTGGGGGCCCTTTCCCCCCCTCAGGCTCTCTCCCACGTTTACCATGTTATCTTCTACATCTGTAATAATAAGGGGTCATTTGTTGTGATTACCGCTTTTATCTCCAACCTGCATCTTCTATCCACAACATCCCCGGCGCTGCACCTTCCTCCCCGCGCTGGAGTGTTTACACTTGTGCTGATAAACTCTCGCCCAGGGAAGATGCACGTAATTTGCTGGAACTGAGACTGACATGCATAACACAGTTAAACAGAGCAGCAACAGATGCTTCTCACTCTCTGCAGCTATAAATATATTGACATTAAATGATCTAAATACATTTAAGGCCTCATAAAGTGTGTGATACCTTAAATGCAGTTGTTTGCTGTTATTTATGCCTTATTTAGGCTACTATTACAGCTGCTATTAGTGATACTGTTATTACTGTTAATAGAAATACCAGTACTTCTACCACTACAAAGTGTCCATGGATACTTTTTAGCTTTAAATTAAATTAAATTTTCTGCAAATAATTTGGCATTAAAACATCTTAAATCCATCTCTCTGAGGTTTTAAAAATGCCTCAAACATGGAAAATAAGTGTTAAGATGTATTTTTTATTTATTTTTTTTTTATGATGCATAGTGAAATTTCAGAAATGAATGGTTATAGCGGGAGGTTTTGATGTTTTACTAGCTTACTATCTTCACTAACAACCATTACGTATTCTGGAAGCCAACAACTTAACTCTAACTTGACTGGAAAGTAGTGTAGTCGTGCAAATTCAATGAAAATATTTGATCAGATAACTCAGATTTTGCGACATCTTTGAGTCCCATTCACGGTGATGAATACGAGGCCCGCTGCAACGCCACGCAAAAACTCTCTCACACCCGGCACAGTGGGAATCAGAGCCTGTCCAGTCACATTTACGTTGTGTGTTTATTGGTCTTAAGGTTAATTCTCAGTGGCATTCAGTTCTATTTAATTTCACTTGTGGCAAATAATAACAGAAGTTATCTCAAAGCGCTTTACAGAGACCCAGGGGATTTAATTTAGGCTTATCTCAGGACCCAAAATCTGCCCCATGAGCAGCGCATGGCGACAGTGGTGAGGAAGAAAACCTTTAAAACGCCATCCGCCTCAAATACCCATACTACTACCCATACTACTACTGCTACCTCATACGTGACACTTTGGGAACCAGTTCAATTCTGCTTTATTTGCATAGCGTCACATCATAACAAACATTATGTCAAGGCGCTTTACACCGACCCAGCAGACCAAAATCTCTCCCACGTGCAAGCACAATCCGACAGTGGTGATTAAAAAATAAAATAAAATAAAAACTTCTAATGGGAAAAAAAAAACAACCTCAAGCAGAATCCAGTTGTGGGTGGGCGGCCATCTTCCTCGACTGGAGGGTAAAGAGGGAGAGATCGGAGGAGAGGGAGAAAGAGACAGCAGGAGGAAACTGTACAATGCAGACTACAGCTACCTCCAATAGCAATAATAGTCATGTCAATAAAAATAACAAGAATAGAAGGAAGATGTATTGTAGTAGAACTGATCACAGTAGAGCTGAACAATAATAATCATAATAATCACAGGACTAATACTGATCAGAATAGTAGTTTATGGTGTTAAGCAGGATCAGGAGCAACCACAGATCCAAACTCTGCAGGTCCAGAGGCAGAAATACCTGCAGAAAAGTGAAAGACGAAGAGAGACGAGAGAGGAGAGAACCGGCAGTCGAAGCAGTAAAATACTCCAGAAGCACTTCCCTCTCTTGTTAACTCATTGGCCGCCAGCCGTTTTCAGAACAGAAAGCTCCATCCTGCCAGCGTTTTAGAGCATTTTAAGTGTTTTTTCAAGACCCACAGAATAGTTTGTTCTCTGACTATGAATGAAAGAATAGACTCTCCCATTGAAAAGTCTAATTGACGTTGCACGCCGTCAGTGGCAGTCAACGTTTGGATTTGAATTGACGTTGATCGTCGTCAATGGCAGCCAGTGAGTTCATTTAGAAAGGAAAGGATGGCGAGATGGAGATTTGGGTGTAGCGCTGAAGGGACCGTCTCGAGGAATGTGACAAGTCTCGGTTTGGAAGAAAAATCGAAGTTGTCAAACTGGTAAACAGTGAAGTGAGGAGGAGGAGGGGGTGGCCGTCGTCCCGTGGGCTGACGTGCGACAGTAACTTTGTCAGAATTGTCCGCGGCTCTGACATAATAAAACACAATGAGTTCCTCTTGAACCGATGGAGAGAGAGACGGACAGACAAAAGACAGGATGGGTGAAAGTGTTTGAGAGCAGAAATCCCTCCTTGTCTTCCTCGGGCTTCAAGTTTGAGAGAAAGTGTGTGTGTGTGTGACAGGGAACCCCAGAAAAGAAAGAGATATAGAACTTGTTTTTTATTTCCCTTGTCATTGTTTTACTGTTTTCCACCGTGCTGTGTCCAACATCACGCATATTCTCTCGTGTTTGAGCTTATCTTGAGTTCTCTGCTGCAGATTTGAGGTGCAGTGTCTTTTTTTTTTTTTTTTTTTTTTTTTTCCACCTGAGCACATTATAGATTGCATCTCCTCTCTCTATGGATGCTCGTCGTCAGATTATACGTTTTAGCGCCGTGCAAATGAACCTTAACTTGCGGAGAGGAACGCGTGCACAGGTCCTCACTGGATCGCGCTCCTATCTCCTTCAATCTCAATTATCCTTTCTTCCGCACCTTGGATCAGATTAGAGCGTTTCCTGCTATCTCCCGCCAAATCTAACAGGATTAAGGGGATAAAAAGCGACACATTTGCGTCTTCAGACAATTACCTTTCTTAGAAAGCCACTGCAGCTGGGTTTATCCACCTTTTTTTATTCGTCAAACTAATTTTCCCCTGCCTTTTTGAAATAAAAGCATGTTTGCCATGGTAAATCAAAAGGTTGGTTAAGAAGAATTAACAACATTTTCAGAAATAAATACATGCATTTTATCCTTTTAGCCTGAGTCAACTGAATTCTCTTCACTTAAATGCATAGGCTACTATGAATTATGATATTTATTTAATGGATATAGCTTTTATTAAATAAATATCTGCAGTATTTAACAGGGCAGATGCAGGATAAAGTTTCCACAACCATCAATATAGTTTATTTACAATAATTAAATAACGCAATACCCCCCTGTATATATGGTGTATATAGTTATAGTGTACTTACTTTTTTCTGTATATATTGTAATATTATTATCGGATTAATGCACATATTTCTACATAATGCACATACTTTTTTTTTTTTTACAAATTTCTCATGCACATATTTTCCTTTTTCTTTCTTATAATTTCACTTACTTTAATATATATAATATTTTTCTCTTGACAATCTGAGCAGCTGCAGCCAACCCAATAAAGTATCTCTGATATTATAACTAATATCATGATGACACTTTTTAAACCACAATTACTGCTGTTATCGCCATTATTACACTATGGGAACAACTATTAATATTTTTATTTCTGCTATTATTACTATTACACATGTTATAGTTACTGTTACTAGTAATACTACTGTTGTTACCACGTCTGTTATGATGCCAGTACAGCTACTTCCTGTCGCTGCTGTGTGGCTTTATTCCAGCTCCTGTCGAGGGCTGCAGGAGCTCCTCGGCCTCCTTCGTCCTTTGGAGACTTCTCAACTTCAGACCGCTTTAAATCGACTCAGATTTAAACAGGCCTTGGTTCCACATCTCGAGCCACTATAGTTCTTTAGTTATGGCACTTGGTACGGGGCCCAAACTCCCTATCAGCTTGGGAACACTTCAAATGAACTCAAAAAAAAAAAGAAAAAAAAAAAAAAACATCCCCGCGTTGATGTTATTTTTTCTCCAGCACTTAACAGTTTTGCCTCAGCGCTGTTACGGGGCCCAAACGATGGTTCAGGGACTTCCTCCAGGTCCCGTCGACTCACTCAACCCCCTCGGTAGCGCCTGGTTCCACGTCTCCAGCTATTACGCACAGTTTGTCCTGCTGGTGGCGCTGTAGAGGAGGGGGTCAAAGGTCACCGAAATCGACAGGTTTCACCCAGAATGTTTCGTGTCCCTGCTTCCCAGCGGGTCAGAAATAATGTTCTTTTGACTCTCAATATTTAGTTAAAGTCCTATAATAGAATACAGAACAAGCGTGTTTTGTGTGTCAGATCAGATACAGATGCTGGGATGGGAGGGTGTGTAGCTCTGAATGCACTTCAGCACAAAAACACAATAGCAAAGAAACAATATTTATGTGCTCAGAGATTCATATCTCACTCTTTTTGCCAGAGAGACTCCGCACTGATGCCGACCTCGATGTCGACACACACACACACACAAACACACACACTCTCACACGCTAATGCATACGTTGACATATAAACAAAAACACGCATGCACTTTCTCACACACACAGTCCATATTTGAAATATGCAGCACACACTCTCTCACATTAACACGTATACGCCATAGCTGTACAAATACACGGCTTCCTTCTTAAACATTATACACACACACACACACACACACACTCCGTCTCCTCTGTTTGCTTTCTCTCTCTCTTTCACACGCACACACACACACGCAACTTTATTTGTAAAGCACATTCGAAGGAACTGCAAGTGTTCATCAAAGTAAAAAAAGCTCTACAGTAAAACAGTAAAACAGCACACTCAAATTAAAATGCAAATTAAAGCAATGAAACAAGACCAGGTCAAAACCTCGTATGTGACTGGTGTGTGTGTGTGTGTGTCTGGTCAGTAGAGTCAGTGGATGGACAAAAACAAACAAGTTAAACACAATAAGTTGTTCAAGGCTCAGAAAGGATAAACTTTATGCTTTTTGTTTTATGTGATTGTTGAAGAATTCTCAATAATTCAGTGTCAGTGTTTCCCCAGACGAAAATATAAGGCAAATTAAAATCTGATTATTGAGGAAGTGCATGTATACTGGAGTTTTTGAACCCTATTTCTCGCTATAACCTGATTTATTCACAATGTAGTAAACAGGGAAACACCTCCGCCCTCCATTAGAAATGTTATGCACCTTTTGCAGCATGACAGTTGCAGACTCTTAAATTTACCTTGCATTTAGTCGTGTGAAAATATAGAAATCGGTGCAAAACGGCCTTAATTATTCCAACTCTACCTCGAGGGGAGCACGTGTTTGGTTGTGTGTATCTGTCCGAGTACCTGTCTGCAGCTAATCTCAGCTAATCTGGGTTTATCAGCGTAATATGAGTAATTATGAGTGTATGATCCAGGACCTCTCGTGGTTGTGGTGGTTCAAAACCTTTGGAAAACAAACACCGGAGAAGGGGAGATATGCAGGCAGTGCCTCAATATTATCTCTTCTCCCGGTAGGCTAAAAAAAAGCAGTCCTCTTGTGGTTTCAGTGATTCAAAACTTTATAAAAACCTGTTTTATACCTCAGTTTTGTGCTGGTTTTCCACCAAAGTCCGAGCACTGGAGAAGGGGTGATATGCAGGCCGTGCCTCTGTAGTTTCTCCTCTCCCAGTTGGCAGAAAGCGCCGGTTTGTCGTCTAACTTTGAGCCGCGGAGAAAGCAAAATATGGCGGGTGCCGATCTGTGCTGTTCTAGTTCTGTTCTTGAACGCAAACCCAGGTTGTCACCCTGAACTTTAAAGCTGTCAGTCGTGGCAACGTGTCCTCACTTTCTCACAAAAGACACAAACAGTATGTCATTCCCCCGTTCCCCCCTTCTTACTCACACACACACACACACACACTAACACATACGCCACCAAACACACACACACACACCCCCCCAGACAGCCTGAGCGTTACTTCCCTAAACCCCCGAAACCATCCGACTGCAGACGATAACCCCCCGCTCCCCTCCATCATTAAATTCCTGCCCAAGGTTAACTCCTCCTTGGCTCCAGCCACCGCCGCCTCCCTCAGCAGCAACACGGGGACGGGAGGCGAGGGAGGCGAGGGGAGGGGGGTCTGAGCCTCCATCTCACTGTGTTACAAGCTGCTTTTGTAGTTAGTCATAATAATACTAATACTAATAATTCTTTTTACCGTTTTGACTGCCTGTATCATGAACTGGAGCTGGAGCAGAACAGCGTCCGATCCACGGTGCCTTTTTTCCTGAAGTTGATGGTTTTCGAAGTGATCCAACGCCCTCTGGTGGCCGTTTTGGAGGACGTCAGCAGTGGCGTAACGTCTAATGCTGCGTTCATTTCGTATCGTAAACACAAGATTCCCTTCACATGCTCTCCCGCGTTGTGTTTTATATCTCTGAAATTTGGGATTTTGCCACGTTTGCATGATTTCTCTAAGTCGCTACCTGCAGGAGCCCTTGTTGTCGCCGTGGTCTCGGTAAGCGGTCATGTCCAGCACATCGTTGAGCTGTAGAGATCATTTTAAAATGTGTGAACTTACATTTTTGCCCATGTCAGTTCAGAAAAAGCCTGTAGTCCCATGTGAAAAGGCCTGCCGAAGCTAAAATCAGCACACAGTGAAAACAAAGTAGAAACAGTGAAGAAAAGAAAGTGATGAGAGGGGGTAAAGGATAAAACATGGCGATATAATGTTCACTCTGTGGTGGATATGTCTAAGATAAGGGCTGGTTAACTTATTAATTTGTCTTGGGGGCATAAAACTTTAAATGGAGGCAGTTGATCCTGTGAAATTTGAGCAAAGTCACGACACATCTGTCAGAAAGGAGGGGAAAACAGAAAATTAGCACAAAGAAAGAAGTAATAAAACTACATAAATAAAAAATAAATCATAAAATAATAATATAATAAAATATAACAATATAAGTACAATAACAATATAACATAAAATTATAAAAAATAAAATTGCAATAATATAAAATAATAGATAAAGTAATCAATTATACTTAATGAAAATAAATATATAAATAATAAAATAAATAAATAACAAAACACTTGTTTAAAAAAAAGCACAATACAGAAAAAAACAAGAAAATTACGTGCAAATTAGCACAAAAATTTGTAAAAATTAAAATAGATTCATATGTAGAATTTTGTAAATGTTGTATGTAAAGGTCACATCAGTGATGCTGGAGTGGCGTTAGGTTTCTTGTGTTTCAGCCTCAGTTTCAGGTAAAATTCATCCAAAAAATGTCCCGTTGTAGCGAAAGTCCACTAGTCCGACGGCCCATTTTCCTGAAAACAACGGGACATTTTTCACACTAATGCTCGAAACTGATCGTTTTGCGACTGATTCATGTAACATATCTAACAGCGGGTAGCCTTAGCATGTCAGCAGCATCATGATTATCCCGCCAAGTTAACAGTTTGCTTCTGTTTTGGAGTAGAGAAAGAAATCGACCTTATCACACTGATTGCTTTTACACACACACACACCGCTTCAGCTAACTGTCCTTTGGTTTTAGCCGTTATATATTTGGGTGTTATGAACAGCCCGTCCTCTGGTGGACTTCCACGCCGGCGCCAGATAACGCTACAGGAGATTTGTGAGCGGACTGAAAAGCCTCGATTCATTCCTGGCGTTGGCGTGGTCATTTTCAGGAAATCTTCCGCACGCAGGAAGTGAAAAATCAAAACTTGAGAGCAAAATACTAGACAGCAGCACACACACACACACACACACACACACATGCACGCACACACACACCAGTGAGATGTTATCTGAAGCCTCAAAGCTGCAACGTTTTTGCTGTAATTTCCAACAGAGAGAAACCAGATTTAGTGTGAGCCTCAGGCCACTTCTTCAGCGAATGTTCATCGCACTATAACTCGCAACACACACACACACATCTGAGAGCCACGTACATTATGTCATCTTCATGCCCCTTCATGTGATTGCAGCCATAATGCCGTTCATTCAAGGCCTGCCACCTCTCGACACTATCTGGGCTGAGATGGCCGTGTTGCTCCGTCCTGCATTAAAAACACATTGTGTGATATCAAAGAGGCACGGCACTTCCTTTAAAACTTCCTCCAGAAGCTCGAGATGTGAGAAGTATGAACGTAAAATTACATCTAAAAGGCTGTTATTGGACAGGTTCACATCACACGGCAGGGACTGTGAGAGTAGAAAAGATGCGAATCACTGACGCCACAGCGAGGGTCAGAGGTCAAAGCAACCTGATCGCAGATATTCCTGTGAGCCAGGAAAGATTATGAATGATATATACACCAGTTTGTTCACAAAGTGCGAACCCCAAATCTTTATTTGAGCGAACAAGTCACAACGCTCCTCGTTGAGTTCCTTTGTCTTAACGCTTTAAAACCTCAGCAAGTTCACGTTCCTGTTTGATTTGGATCAGAGACATTCGGTGAAAAATGCGGTGTGCAGATTAGTGGAAAATGAATCTAAATTACCAAAAATAAATTGTTAAAAAAAAAAGTAGAAACATAGAAGAAAAATAAGAAGATATGATCATAAATTTAACAGAATATTATTATTTTAAAATTAGCAGAAAAATTGGTTGAAAAAAATGTAATAAAGTGATCATAAAATTAGCAAAAACATATTGGAATAGTGGCAAAAAATAGTAAAAAAAAAAAAAAAAAAAAAAAAGGAATTACCAGAGAACTGTATTTATAATTATTAATTATATTTATTTATAATTAAATAATTAAAATGAATAGACGAAAAACTACCATGAAATTACCCCCCTCCCCAAAAAAACAAAAACAAATAATAAATAAATAAGTATATAAGAAAATTAAATTAAATTAAATTAACTGAAATAAAATAAAATAAAATAAAATAAAATAATTAAATAAATACATACATAAATGAAAATAAATAATGGACTTTAGGTAGCTTTGGGGCATAACTGCCTCCAACTCACAGACAAACGTTTTAATGAACAGAATCCGATCAAAAATCCAATCGAGAGATTTTACACGACACTTTTTGAACCTCTCCCTCCAGAGCAGACTTCCTGTTGCCGACGGTGACCTCTGACCCCGGCCATGTGGAAGCTGTTTCACCTCAGGACGTCCCTCGACAGGCTGTGTTTATATCCGGTATCACACAGGAGAGCAGGTGAGCCGCCCAAATCAAACACATTCAGGACCAGTTAACAGGATAGGAATATATACATTTCTCAGCATCGGGTTAATCGACTCTTGACCCTGTTGCTCCTGTTGCCGCTCCCCGTGGGGGTCCGGGCCCACAGGTTGAAAAACGCTTTGTTAGTGTAAGCAGAAGAGACAGACCGTTGCTTTTAAAAGAAGTTTAAAAAGTCCGAAAAAAAACAACAAAAAAGTGAGTAAACAGCACATCAATAGGACGAGCTCAGCAAACTGGAGAAAATACAAACAGAATGAATGTGTAGTTCACAGCAGGCGGTGCGCTGTTTCTCATCTTTTTCCTACAGGCATAAGAAACTGTATGGTAAGTGTGTGTGTGTGTGTGTCTGTGTGAGTGTGTGTGTGAGTGTGTGTGAGAGCCAGCCTGTATTCTTCTCTCTGTGTGTTAGCAAACATATCGACACGCATCCTTGCACGTATGGCCGTGTGTATGCTTCTTGTTCTCAGTCGGTGTGTGTGTGTGTGTGTGTGTGTGTGTGTGTGTGTGTGTGTGTGTGTGTGTGTGGTATGGATTGCCTGGTGGTCAGCGCAGCCAAGCGTGTGTTCAGTTCACGGTGGAAAACAGGAGCTACAAGTCAGGTCAGCGTCTCCACCACAGGTCTGGGAAATATATTATAATTTCCAGGTTTTTGGCAACTTTAGAAAAAAAAAAAAAAGTGCAAACTTATTGTTGTTTACATGTTTTCTGCGGGTTCTTATTTTTATTTATCGCTCGGTGTGTGATGACATCACTGCCTCATTTAAGCCCTTAGCTCTCATTACTTCTGGACGCTCATCTGTCAAAGGTTGAAACGGATGAATTTTTGACGCGGCAGCCAAAGTCGAAGTCAGAGTTGTGATGAGAGGGCGATTTTTTTCCTCTCGCCGGCTTTGAAGTGATCGGGGTTCGGGATCGGGGGGGAATTTCATAACGTCTCCGTCTAATGCCGAGATCAGACGACGGGAGTTTCAAAATCCTAACCGACTTTGAAATCTGGTTGCATCACGCCGCACATGTTCCCCTCTCTCTCTCTCATCTCGAACATGCACACACGGCAGGACTGTTATTCCTCCACAAGGCGCGACACGCAAAATGTTTCTTGGAATTCGCCTGGCATTTTACCGCAGCGAATGACGCAGCGAATGCCAGACATTCAGCGGATTCCCAGCCTTTTCCATGTGGTTTAAAACTAAAACTGCCTGCGTGACGTCTCGGTCTCACGGTCAGGATGTTGTTTCCAAGGTTGTCACCTGCAAGAATGAAATCCAGAGCCGGCTGTTGAGTCAATAAAACGGTAAAACGAAGGATTTGACGTATTTTCGAGGTAACTTTTTCACCGTGTGCCAGAAGCTTACAGACACTCTGGAGGCTTTAGCTCAGTTTGCTCTGGAAGAACAGCGCCCTCTTCCTGTTGTGTGCTGTAAAAACAACAACAACAACAACAACAAAACAGATTTCCTGACAAATCGCTTGAATTCATGTGCGCTAACTCAATCCTGCAGGTGTTTTTATTAGTTTCATGTGGAATCATCTTTTTTTATACTAAAGGTACACAATATATACACCTAGGCAGATTAGATGTTAATTATTATGCTATATTTGGTATAATACACTTTATTTTCCATGACGAAACCATTCAGTGCCTCCATATGGTGCATTTAAGGACGGTGTGGAATTTGAAAAACCCATGAGAGTTTATATTTTTCTAGTTTCTTTCTTTCATTTTTTTCTGCTAAGCTAACCATTGCGACTGAATGACATGACCGCCCAAAATGTCAAATTTTCCGTCACCATCCTAGGGAAAAAAAAAAAAAAACTACCGCCTGCCTGTCTGACAGAAAACAGGCCAGTGGCGCGTTGCTCTTCATCCTCATCCTCCTCCTCTCCTCAGATTCACTCTCATTTTGGAACGAGCGTTGTCCGTTTGGCGTTTTCTTCTCGCAAGATTTTACGGTCCGTGATTTTCGCAGCTTCCTATTGGACGTGGTGCTGTCGATCTGGCACCATGCTGCGCTGTGATTGGCTGGGAGCGACACACCCGCCGCGCAAAGGCCGACGCCCACAAGAGTCCCGATCTTAACAAAACAAGAAACAGGGCCTGTGCAGACACACACACACTGCTAGTTATGATGGAGAGGATTATTTTTCATTCTGCCGTTTAAATAAACCAATAAAAAATAATAAATTCAAGCGCTATGGAAAAGGAGGAGCACAGACAGCCAAGTTGTCCTGTTCGTTTACAGTGATTAAATCTAACGTCTCGATGCTGCTTATCATCACTATTATTATTATTATTAAAAGCCACATTTGGCACGTTTACATTTGCATCTAATCCAATGTAATCTCAGGTAGGGGCAGATGAAGAAAAAAAAAGCAAACCCGAAAAAAACCAACAAAAAAAAAAAACCTGGCTCCGGCGCAGCAGCCCAAATGTCGGGAGAAACACTTCAAAGTGTTCCCATAGAGTTGCATCGGAGCTGTGTGTGTGTGTGTGTGTGTGTGTGTGTGTGTGTGTGTGTGTGTGTGTGTGTTTCAGAGCAGAGGAAGACTTTAACACACCAGATGGACTCTGTCACGCTCCGGCTCGAGGCCTATCTGCCGGCCTCAGAATTTCATTAGTGGCTTGGCCCCGGTCGCAAGTTTGAAGAGCATAAGAGGTTCGATCAAAGGATTAGCAGCACATCTGAAGCAACAAATGGTCCACCTCGACTCACAGGCTTTTTTTTTTTTTCCTTTTTTTTTTTTTTTTTTTTGCGCCCTCCCACCTCCACAAAGTGCTCAAACCTGGCCAAAACGGAGGAGGAGGAGGGGGGGATGAGGTTGTGAGAGACAATGCAAACAGGCATCAGGGTCTTCATGTGGATATTTTTTATTTTTTTTCCCCCCCTGATCCCAAAATTCAATCACATAAAAGATCAGGATGGTGTACAATAGATGAAAATTATATGTGTGCCCGTGATTTATAGATGACAGATGCTACTGTCGGCTTTGGATTAAAAAAAAAAAAAAAAAAAAAAAAAAAGAGAGAGAGAGAAAATCCAGAACTTTGCCTTGCCTTGATCTGACTGCAGTTTCAAAGATGTGTTTCTTAAAACCTTTGATGAAGAGCTAATTGCTTAAATGAAGCTGTAATGTTGTTTTTTTTTAATCCCGTATATTCTCCCTTCGGTTCTGATTTATCGGTTCTGAAAAGCAGATGGGAAAAGACATGATGGATTGAATAAGGTAATGGTTGTACTTTTGTTTACACCCACTGTAATGGGATTTTTTTAATGGAAGTCACATAAAAATCCAAATTCAGGAAATGATGTGGCTTTTATTGTTAATTACTTGAATACGCCGGCATGGACGATTAGTACAAAATTGGTGAACAAGTCCATTTTATTTTGTTTGCGATTTTTAACTCACTGATATTTATTTCACTTTTCCCAACATTTACTCCACATTTTTTGCCAGTTGAGTCTTAATGGTCCTCACCTCCGTCAGTCATGTGCAGTTTTTCATTGTGCAGCTTTTATTGTGAAATTTGGGAATGTCAAAAAGTAGAACCAACAGAGTAGAAACAGGTTCCTTCTCTCATTGTTGTTGACTGAGGTGGAAGTAACTAATTACATTTACTCACATAACTTCACTGAGTAGCTTTTTATCGACTTGTACTTTATTCATGAGTATTTTTTTAAAGTCAGTAATTTTACTTTGTACTTCAGTCCAATTTGCTTGATTTGCTGCTGTTACCTAACGGTGCGTTCACGCCGCAACAGGAAATCTGTGCTGAAAACTGGCGGCCGGACTCGACTACATCCAGGATGTTCAGAGAGCTTGAGGGTTTAAAGGAAAAGTCCACCTTAAACACAGAGAGAGAGATATTTCCCCATTTACCCCTCGGTGCAGTCTGTAGATCCAGCTAGCTTCTGTGCGATTTGGTGAGGTTTCCAGTCTCTCTGTCAGATTATTTTGCGGTGTTCACGTCAAATAAAATTTCCAAAAAGCAATGACACGGATGCAAACCTGGCGTGATCTAACAGACGTCGAAGCAAAAGTGAAGTGCAACACTCATGCAAGAATGAACTTAAGTAAAAATGAAATCACTGAATTTAAAAAAGCAACATAGGCAAATATCCCCCTGCGACCCAGCCTATTCAATTATGTAATTATATATTTTCTCGTTAATGGCATTGATTATCTGTAATTGATTATCTGTTTTTTTTTTTTTTTATTTAAATTTAAAATTATTTGTTTTTTACAGTAAAATCCACTACAGTGGACGTACTGTAAAATCTAAAACAAAAATATTTTTGTGAAATTCTAAATTGTGAGTTGTTGTTTTAACTCTAAATAGACAAGAAATCACAAAAAAAAGTTAAATTGGAAGACACTTTTTTTCCTCGGGTCTCAGGAGGATGTAGTTAGTTACCTCCACATCCGGATAACGGCGTGTCTGTTTTGTTTCTGGAGGGATGGGGCAGGTTAGCGGGTGATAGTGGGGTGGGCTTCCTCACCCACCCTCCACCCTCCACCCTCCACCCCCATCCTCCCACCCTTTTTGATCAATGAACTCAATTACAGGCCTGTCCTGAGGTTCTTTCCACCGAGGCACTCTCTCTTTCTCCTTCTCCTTCTCCTTCTTTCTCTCCGATGATGCATCACACGAGCCACACCTGACACCCGAGCCCTGCTAAAAATCTCTTCAATAAATAAGAGGGGCACGGCTGGAGCTGGAGCCGGAGCACCCAAGCTTCACTCTCACTCTCTCTCTTTCTCTCTCTCTTTCTCTGATTCTCTCTATCTCCCCTCGTAGTCCCTTCCTAACAGCTCGGGCGCCCAGATTCCTCTCCGCAAGGGTAGCCTCTAATACATTCCCCCAGCTCCCATGTATTATTAATGCTTACTGCTCTCCAAGGTGGCAGTGACAAATAGGGAGCAAAATTCACTGACTAGCGGTGAATGTACTTTTTAGTCATGCTTGAGCTTCCCGTAGTCCATACTGCTGCCAGTTGGAAGATTTCTCTCTCTTCTCTTCCTCTCCCTCTTCTTTCTCTTGCTCTTTTTCACTCCTCTTTTTTTTTTTTTTTTTTTTTTCCCCCCCACCTCCTTCGAATACATTTTGAAGCAGCGCTGAGACTTGGAAACGAGCAAACTCAGAGGCGGGCGCCCCATGGGAGAGCGTCAGGAAAAGGAGAGAGGGCGAAAATACACACCTTTCATGTCTCAGGCCCTGAGCACCCCCACCCCCAACCCCTCTCTCTTCATCTCAGCTGTCTCTTGTAGAGCTCTTTTTTGCGTTAGCGGGATGTCAGCTATGCTTTAGCTCCTTATTCCTAATAGGAAACAATGATCTGCTTGAGTGTGTGTGTGTGTGTGTTTACACTGCATGGAGGTAAAGCCACACAGCGAGCGTAGGTATGTACGAGACTTCCTCTCGGAGCTCCAGAGTTCACGACCAGCCTCGAGGGACAACATCTGGGGAGATTAACCCAGATTCGCGTGTCTCTCCGGGCTTCACCTCCTCCTGATCCTCCTACCTGGATGTGACAGAAATAGGAGAGCCGTCTTGTGCTCTCGCCCCCCGAAAAACAGCTCGGCTCATGGCGGATCACGCGCTCGGCGGCTGTCACTGCTCTTTCCGCGATGAGACAGACTTACCTGGAAGTGGTCGCCCGAGTCGCTGTTTGTGTTTCCACTGAATGAAGCGGTAGTATCATAACATATGCCGCTTGGTGGACACCTTTTATCCCAAAGGGGCTCCGGTGAGCACCTTAATGTGTCCTGACATGGCCGACCCCAGGTGAAAAACAAGAGGATAACAGCGGATGAATGAATTTACTGCTTAAAAAACAGCACATTTAGGTTAAATACACTTTTTTAACTAAAGAGGATTTTTTTTTTTTTGGCATAAATGAGGATATATTTTCTGCTTTCTTTCTATTGTGTTTTTACTGTGTTTTTAGAAGCACCTACAAATGAAGCTAGTAAATATGGAAAAAAAATTGTGTGAAGGTATGGTCTAGTGAAAAAGGGGGTCTCAATAAATGCAGAAAGACCTGAAACCTGCTCCTAAATACGTATTGACCTAAGATTTTTGCTTGACAGTCCCATTTACTTACAATGGAAAGTCCAGTTGGCAGAACCAGCATCCGTCTGATGGTTTTCAGAGACGCTCCTTGTCTCTACGACCTTCTTTTCCAAAGATATAGACGTATTTTTTGGTACATGAAGAAGCATTCAGGGTCCTTTGATGCTGTAGGCAGGGTGACCGTCGTTTCCAACTCCAAAACCATGACCCTGAAGTGCACTGCACCTGAATGCAGGCGCACATGTATGCACTTATGCACGTGATTTCAGCACCAAGCACACCTCCAGAGCACCTTTCAGCACCACGGACAGCGCCACGGTCAGCACCACGGACAGCGACAAATCCAACCAAAACACACTCACGTTGCTTTGAGCCTGGTCCCATTCGATTCAGCACAAAACACTGAGCATTTTTCATGTATAACATTATTTTTATTTTTTTTTTAATTTGTGATTGAAGACATATAAAAAGCTTTTACAGCAAAATCTACATCTGCTAGCGAAATATGGGTTGTAGCATTGAGAGCAAAGGTCAGATTACTTCGACTTTGATACCCTAATACGCAGCAGAAAACTCTAAACATTTTGGGTGTGTAATGTGTGTATGTTCGGCTCAAAACTGCAGGTGTGAATGGTGAAAAAAACTGATAATAAATGTGGAAAACTTTAAGTGATTTACAGATTATTGTCAGGACCTGGGATGATAATTCTAGTTATGATGCCGTAAACCCCTAACTTACTCCTGTTAATGCATGATTTAAAGATACATCACAATGGCTTTCCTGTGGGTTACCATGGCGAGGAGGCGGACACAGGTGTGCGATCCCTAACCTTGGCCCGGGTTAACGCCTCGCCGAACCCTGCAGGAGCACGATCAGCGCCGCTTTCGGGTTATCCGAGCCAGAACAGGCGTCCATCGAGCATCCCAGTGGCTCCCAAGCCCCCGTTCAGCTCTGCTCTTGCACAACTGACCCTTTTAAGGGGCTTCACGCTGATTGGCTGAAATAGATCTACCTGAACGGGGCGTGCATGGAGGTGCGTGGTATTTCCCCCCCGCTGAAAAGCCTATTTCCGTCGAGCGTGAACCCGCTAATATCTGTTTGATCAAGGGGTTAAAACGAGCGCTCCTCCTCCCCCCCGACTCTGTCAAGGCATCGTTCGCAGGTTGGCACGCCGGTTCATCTGAAGTCAGTAATTACAGCGGAGGGTCAAACCTTTTCTCGACGCGGTGATGGTTGGAAAGTGTGTGTGTGTGTGTGTGTGTGTGTGTGTGTGGTGGTTGTGGTGTTCGGGGCCTTCCATCTTCCCCCCCTCCTCCTCCTCCTCCTCCTCCTCCTTCCCCGCTCCTTCGTCTTCGTTCGCCCGAGCGCCGCGATGCGAGATACCCACTCTACAGCTGTTCCCCTGTTGATCAATTAAAAACATGCTTTGGTGAAATAATTAGCTGACATTTGCTCCTGCTTAACAGATGTTTCCGTGGATTCTGCCTGTAAAAAAAGAGAAAAAAGAAAAGTACAGAGGCGGAAGAAAGGATGTGCATCTGTGTGTGTGTGTGTGCACGCGCCTGTGTGTGTGTGTGTGCATGCAGCGTAAGGAGAATTTGCACATTTCCTCCACAAAAAAGGTTCCTCTGCTTGCATCACAAAGTTGTGTGCACATCTTTTTTTTTTTTTTTTTTTTTTTTTTTAATGCAATTACAGGAGGTGGGCCCTTCACTGAGATGATTTGAATGCCAATTTAGGCGCTGATCACTGTAGTTAACCATCGTTTACATAATTACCCTGTAATTAGCATCGCTATGCAACAATATTATTGGCATTAAGCAATTAATTAAGATCACATATGGATTGTTTCAGTGTATTGTTGTTTTTTGTGTGTTTGTGTGTGTGTGACTGGGTGAAAGCTTTGTCGAAAATAGGACACACACATATATATATATATATATATACAGTGCACAGCTTTGTGTGTGTGTGTGTGCTTCTATAATCATATTTTTGCTTTGTTTTGAACCAAGACAAATCACATCCGATGCTACTGTGCTTCGATTGCTGTTTCCCAAACAAGTGTTTTCACTTGGCTACTTTTGGCTGCCTTTGAAGGCTCCTGGAGTTGGAATATTGATTTGGATCCCACTTAGAAAACAAACAGAAGCAGTATTTTGTGTGTGTGTGTGTGTGTGTGTGTGTGTGTGTGCGAGATAGAGAGAGAGAGAGACAAAGTGAAAGTGTGTGTCCTAATCATACACCCTAGCCCTGCTCAGCTTGCTCCCTCTCTCATCATAATCAGCGTCCGTAAGCAAGTAAACGCGCTCCTGCGTCCGGCGCGTCACATCTTCAACTGCGGACGTGAAATTCCCTTTTTCAGGGGGAGCGAGGATGAGGAGGCAGGGAGGAGGAAGGAGGAGGAAGGAGGAGGTCGGAGGTGGGGAGGGCGGCGCGGCTTCCCTAATGGCGGACGGCTTGTCAGGATTAGGGCAACGGGGGCTGTAAAATCTATGCCTGATGAGGTGACTAGCTCTCCCTCTCAGCTCCAGCGCCTTACAGATTTGCCCACCTCTCCGGAACTTCCTCTCTCCCCTCGTGCCGCCGCCGCTGTGCTTGGATGCCGATTTCTCCCTCCCTCTCTCTCTCTCTCTCTCCCTCTGCCTCCCTCTCTCTCTCTCGGTAGCCTTTGAAGTCCACTTTCGAGTGCATGCTTCGATGCCATCCGCCCGAACCCCCCAACTTTATGTTCGAGCCTAAATTGGCTGATTTCATTACCATTCAGGTGAAAGAGGGAGGGGGCGGGGTGAGGGAGGGTGGAGGGGGGGTTTATTCGGATTCCTTCTTAAAGTGGTTTCTCAAAACCTCCTACTTTTTAAAGCTAAAAAAAAGGGGAAAAAAAAGAAACAGTCGGATGTCAGCAGAGGGCGAAGCAGGTGCTAAAAAAAAAAAAAGAAAAAAAAAAAGGTTTAACCGTCGCCGAGACGCCAGGCGCCCACTCCGGTGGCTAATCCCCGAGGTATTTAATGAACTTTTTCTCTTAAATCGCCTCCGCTAATACTCAGAGGCCGCGCTCTTAAACGTAGCGAGAGCACTGTAAGCCGCGAGGACGACGATAACGTTTTTATACCTGTAATGGAGGGTTTTAAGTGCTGGGTCCTCGACACCACAAGGGAATGATTTAAATTCTCTTCACTTTTTATTTTATTTATTTATTTTTTTTTTTTTTTGCAGGGGAAAAAACACTAAAATGTCTTGGTATTATTATTATCACTACTATTATTATTATTATTATATATTTTTTAATATTTTTTATTTTTTATTTTTATTAACATCAGTATCATTGATATATTGATATTTATTACGATAATTTATTTATTATTTTTATTATTTATTTTTTTATTAGTGTTATTTTCATCATCAGCGTTATCGTTACTTTTTATTTATTTATTTATTTATTTTTATTTTTCATCACCATCATTACCACTGTTATATTATTATTTATTACTATAATTTATTTGTTGTTTTTATTATTTTTTATTCATAGTATTTTTTTATCATCATCGTTATCAGTGTTTGGTTAATTAATTTTTTGTTTTAGTTTATTATTTTTAGTTTATGCGAGGTGGGTAGTTAAAGTCAGTCCAGGGGAAATGTGCTGTGTTTTCAGTGCCTACAGTGCTTAGCTGAGTTATTTTCGAATATCCCTAACCTTTTTTGTGTTCTTATTTTCATCTTTTGCATTGTGTGATTTATTAGCGCGCCTCTCCACCTCCACCTCCACACCCAAACAAACACACACACACACACAGAAACGCACACACATGCCAAAAGGAAAGATCTCACAAGCAAGGTTGGCTGTCAGAACAATTGGGAGCGCTGGAAAATAAAGCTTCCTCGCTGGCGAATTACCTTTCTCCCTGTAATTCCAGAGGTTTTACAGAGACATTAAGGCAACGGGGAGGGAGGGAAGAAGAAGAAGGAAGAAAACACACACACACACACACACACTCACACACACACACACACAATGTCCCCGGGCTATTTCTTTTTGCTCCAGACGTAGAGAAACAAAATGAACTCCCAAGTTCAGGTTGAGGCTCAGCTTAGCCCCGAGGTTCTACCAATGAAAGTGTGTGTGTGTGTGTGTGTGTTTGGGTGAAGATTCGGCCTGATTCCCCCCACCGCTCTCACACACACACACACACGCACGCATGCACACACACATAGACACACACATCTACCCATCCTGCAGTAAATGAAGTGACAGGACAATTTGCATTACTGCCCTTGACCTGAGACGAGCACACACACACACACACATACATAAACACACATGCGCGTGCACACACACACATAAACACATGCAGTTCCATGCATGCACACACTCCCTCACGCTCACACTTGCACACATTTGTCATAATGAGAGTAAAGTCGGCGCTCTGTTTCTTTATTTTACCTTCCACGTGTGCTCTGTCTCACACCATCAACACGGAGCCGTGGAGGGCTGAGCGGGCGGGGCAGGGGGCGGGCGGGCGGGGGGGCGTTCGGGAAAAAACGGGGCGAGCGTCGGTTGTTTTTGCCCGTTTTTAGTCATGTGTCACGTCGCGTTTGGATCTTTCCCATAAGGCCTCGGGGTCAGGTGTTAGCTTGTGAAAAAATCAGGATGACCTGCGCCGCCTCGGGGCTGAAACACCAAACACAGCGAGGCGAGGAGCCGACTGTGCCAGGGCTCACCAACACGCTAACACACTAATGAATGAATGAATGAATGAATAAATGAATGAATGAGCTTAATTTATGGAGCACCTTTCATGCACACACATAATTTTATTTTTTAAAATTTTTTTTTATTTTATAATTTTATTTTATTGTATTTTATTCTATTATTTTATTATTTTTATGTTGTTGTTATTTTATTTTATTTTATTGTGAAGCACTTTGTAACTGTGTGTTTTGAAAAGTGCTATACAAATAAAGTTATTATTATAATAAAATACAATTGAAGTCACTTTAAAACAGTTAGAATAGCATTTAGGTCAAAAGCACGGAATAAAGAACAATAAATTAAAAGCTAAGAGAGACTATGGTTTAAAAAATATATATCAAAAAGATAAATATAAATGACATTTAAAAAAATATATATATCCAATTATGTTACCTTGGGAACCTTTTTCTGGACGTTTTGATTTTGCCGCTGTGTTTCAGAGCTCTTCGTCTACAGTAATAGTTTGAGCGTCTGGTCTATTCGTTCCATACAAATTTCAAAATCAAAAAGAAACACAGTCTGCAGTTTGTTTCCTTATTGGCAGTCTTCCATTGAAAAGACAAGCTTTATTTTTCCACTTTGATGGAGCCAGGCTAACAACTCCCATAGACTTCAAGTCTTTATGCTAAGCTAACAGGAAATGCTACCCATAGGAGCTGAACCACTGGACGTCCAGAGGTGGAAATGGTGTCCAACATCTGGTCTCAGCCTCGGGAAGTCAGAAAATTGAAATTTGGCCCAAAATGTTGAAGTATTCCTTTAAAAGCCTTGAAAAAAACAAAGTGAGTGTTTGTTTTATGAGTTAAACAGGGTTTCATATCGCAGGAAAAAATCAAACAATCAAAAATCAAAACATAAATCCGCTTTAGTTTAGTGTATTAATAATAGTAATAATGATAAACTTTATTTGTATAGCACTTTTCAAAACACAGTTACTAACTGCTTTACAGAACAAGTCAAAATGATGCACATCATAACGATAAGAGCATAAAAACTAAACATTATGGAACATAGGGTCTCATATAATAAAGCATACAATAAATACAGTAACAATTAAATAAGTTGTGCAATAAAACAGTATAATAGTAAAATATTCGTGGTAAAAGATGGATAAGAAACACAGATCGCTGAAAGAAAGCCATGAGGAGTCCATTCGTGTGTTCCACCGTCTTCCGTAGATTAAAATAATCCCAACAGGTTAACGAACTTTGTACATATCATCACAGCCTCTTTCTGAAGAGGCGACAGAGTAGCCGCATAGATTACCAATATGTGATCGGTTTCTCCAAGAAAACACCTGTTTGGAAATGTGCTTCAACGTTTTCGGAGACGCCAAACAACTCTCAAGATGGCCACGGTACAAAATAAGCACACTTCCTGCTATTTACAAAATAAAAGCTCTATTCACAAATAACTTGTTGAATATATTATAACTAAGAGCGGTGTTTTGTGCTGCCGGTGTATTAATGCTGGATAAAGAACAAGTACATTTTGACAAGCCTCCTCAATTTATGATGTTCCAAATACACAAATAGTCTTTGCTTTGACTTAGTTTATCCCACTTAACTCTGATTTTACATTCAATTTCCCCATCAGACATTAAAAAAATAAATAAAAATCCCTAAAGGAGGACAGTGTCACATCCATATTGTGTATTTGCTGCTTCACTGAAGGTCCATCACACTGATATTGAGTGTGTAGAAGCCATCTTTAGTGCCCCATTAGATTATTATTTAGTTTATCAAATGACGGGTTATTATATTTGATGATGGAAATCCAATGTAGAGTCTTACCTGGGTTTAGTCCCCCTTTTTTCCCATGTTTCCCTTTTACCACTCCTTTATTTTTGTTTTTGAGCGGACTTAAATGTCAGTTTTTTGGCTCATCCTACAGAAGTTTGCTTGTTTGTTTGTTGTGACTGATCATACTTTGCTCATTTATTCGACGTTGGATCTCTCCAGTCTTTGTTTAGCACACTTCCTGTTGTTTACAAAATAAAAGCTTTGTTCACAAACAACTTGTTGAATATATTATAACTAAGAGCGGTGTTTTGTGCTGCCGGTGTATTAATGTGATGTGAGCAGAGAAACATTCGCTTCAGTCTCAAATTGTAGTCGTTTACAGCATCACAACGCTGACACAGCGATAATAAATCACTCATCTGTACAGGCGCCACGGCCCAGTCTGAAGTGACGCAGTTGCTGTGTCTCAAATCGCGCACTTCTGCACTTACTCTTAGTATTTTGAGTGTGTTCACACTGAAAATACTAACAAAATGCAGTGCACTGCAAATACCCGGATGTACACTCAAAACGGTCAAAAAGTTGAACGATGGACACTTCGCACCCTGACGGCACCACTGACCGGAAGGAGCTAGCTAAGAAAGCTGAGTTGACTTTTCGTTTTGCGACTGTTAATATGTCACTTTATTAAGATTTATTTTTTTTTCAGGCGAGAAGTAATTCCAAATATGTGGTCAGTTTGTCCAAATAACGTCTGTTTTGAAAATTGCTTCGACGTTTTCGGGTAACTCTCAAGCTAGCGATTGTGCAAAGTACAGTCACTTCCGGTTGTTTACAAAAATAAAACTCTAATACCTTAGAAGCAGTGGTGATGCTTTTATTTTGAAGATGGGATGTGTACACGTCTACTTCTGGATAACTTTACCACCGAAAACCAAAGCCGGCCGCGGCTCCGGTCGGCATCCGGCGGGCCGGCCGCGGCACCAGCCGCTCACCTGTCAGATCCGGCAGACCTGACCGGGTGGGCGCGGTACCAACTGGTGCCGCGGCCGGCCCGCCTGATGCCGACTGTGGCGATCGTCACTTCCGGTAAGTGCACAACAGGAAGTGCGCCAATTGAGACACCCTTCACTGTCGAAATTCGCGCACTGTGCCGGTAAGTGTACTGTCAGCTAAGTGTACTTACAGACAGTGCACTAACGGAAGTGCGCGATTTGAGACACACCAAGTGTCTTCAGAGGCTCTTTAGCTTGAACGCTGAAGAGCTTTTTAGAGAAAGCGGTTCGTGACATAATAAATCGACCTCGTTGCCGCTCATGCCCGACGTCTTCCTCATGACGTGGTGACTTCACAGGGACTCCGTTTAGGAAAAATGATCTTTTTTTTGTGAGGGAGCTCGGCTGAGTCTGCGTTCACGCCGCAGAGAAACTCTCCTGTCCTGACGTCGTCAAAAGCTCACTAAAAACACAGAAAGCGCCTTTAACCTCAGCAAACTGCAAATTTACATCTCGGCCTGTAAAAACAGGGAGTTTGGGGGCCGTGAGGAAGAGTGAGGAAAAAAAAAAACAAAAAAACAAAACAAAAAGAAATAACAACAGGAAAGCGCCAGAAGAGAATTGCGTCAGCGCCTCCCGAGCCGCCCGTCCAGCCTTGGCAGATCAATAGACCCGCCAAGCGTCCGACATGCTGCCTCTGCGGCGCGGGGACGGTGGCCGGGAACGAGCCGAGAGGTCCGGGGCGCGCCGGTCCATCATGGCGTGTCACGGCGATGAAATGAGTTGTCTCCAGCCCCCAGATCGATGGCTGACATAAGAGCGTCGAACCGCTGAGAGAGAGAGAGAGAGGGAGGGAGGGAGAGAGGGAGCGAGTGGGCTTCCTAAAGTTATTACCTCCACCTCGCTGTCAGAAATCATGGCGTGATGCATTACATGTGTTCCCCGTTGTGTAGTGTGTGTAAGGGGAGCACAAACAGAGGGGAACGGGATGAAAAATGCACTTTCCGCTCCACTCGTCCCTCATATACCACGGCGCTGTTACAGACGGACTCGAGTGTCCCGGCTCGCCTCGCCTCCTGCGGCTCTAAACACACACACACACACACACACACACACCGCTCACGACAATATGCACATGACGCTAAAACATTTACCTTCCACATGTCACACACTTTAGACTGATTTACTGCGAACACACTGAGGCAGATTAGGCTTTGATGCATTGATGACCAGTTCACTGAGAACAGACGTTAAACACACCTAATACGATTTAAGGTTTTCAGCTTAATCAATACTTGACCAAAATACTGTTGTATACCTTTGAACACTTCCCCTGTTCACCCTGGACCATTGGCACTTCAAGTACATATCATATATCATACAACAGAAAGATCGTGTAATAACATATTTTTTGAATTTTTTTATTTTTTGAATTTTTTTTTGATTTTTTTGATTTTTTTGATTTTTTTTTTTACATTTTGTTATAGGACTAAATAAAGGGTTCACTTTCAAAAAATTGGAATTTTCTGCCAATTCTTTCATAGTTCGGGCTTTATAGGGTTAAACTTATTTTGCTGTTTCTGTATCTTAATTTGTTTCATCTCCATCTTTTATGTATCTTACTGACGTCTGTGTCATCGCCTCTACTCTGTTTTTCAATCAATTGCTTGGTTTTACGGCGCAGTGTTTGCACTTTATTGAGCTTTGAAAGGTGCTACGAGAATAAAGTATTATTATGAATCAGGTTTGCAAATACAAATATACATATAAAAACATAACAGCACAAAGGGAGGTAACACAGAAAAGCCATATTTTAAACACCTACTTCCACTGTGGTCCTCATTAAAAACACAACATTGTAATCATGGATAAAGAAAAAGTCCATTTTGACAAGCCTCCTCAATTTATGATGTCCAAAATACACAAAATAATCTTTGCTTTGACTTAGTTAAACCCACTTAACTCTGATTTTACCTTAAATTTGCCCTTCAAACATTAAGAAATAAGCTCCATCACACTGATATTGAGTGCATAGGAGCCAAATTCATTATATTAGAATATGGTCAAAAATGTATCTTTAGTGCCCCATTAGATTATTATTTAGTTTATCAATTGATGGGTTATTATATTTGGTGATGGAAATCCAACATAGAGTCTTACCTGGGACTACACCCCCTTTTTTCCCATGTTTCCCTTTTACCACTCCTTTATTTTTGTTTTTTGAACGCACTTAATTGTCAGTTTATTGGCTCTTCTCACAGAATTTTGCTTGTTTGTTTGTTGTGACTGATGATACTTTGCTCATTTATTCGATGTTGGATCTCTGCCGTCTTTGTTTACGCTGAAATTTGGAATGCGGCAATTTGCTCTCCGGTATTTGCCTGTTCAGAGTGAAAGGTCGTCGTTTTGTGGCCGCGGCGTCACGTCGGAGTAAAGATCTTTTGAATTCAGCAGCTCGTGTCTGGGATCTGTGGAAACCTCGGGGATCTCTGCTGCTGGAACTGAAAGTGAAGTTCTGCGGGTTTGAAGAAAAGCTTGAAGTGACCACACCGACCGTTTCCCCCCCGTGACGCCCAACATATGGTCGAGTTTTCGTCGCCCCACTCGATTTACGAGCGGCAACCGTCCGGCTGATTTATGCTCGTTAACCCTTTCCACGGGCGGCAGACGACACGTTAAGCGTGTGCGATTTGTGATTTATTCTGGAAAAACGTCGTAACTTATCCCTCAAGCGGAGCAACTGAACAAGCAGAGAAAGTTGGATGTTTTGTTTTGGCGAGTGATCCGGTTGGATTTGTGTGTGAGCTTTGCTGGCATCGGTCGCTGTGGTGACAGCATTGGCGTGTGTGTGTGTGTGTGTGTGTGTGTGTGTGTGCACGGTGATAATGGCTCGTTAAATGTAAGTCAATGCAAAAAGGTGTGAAACAGGAATGTGCATGCGTCGTCTTTGACCTTTGGAGAAACTCAAAGCTTCGAAACCTTCCTTTGTCCGGTTTATTCAATTTATACAACTTATTACCAGCTGGAATTAATTGAAATTAATTGCAAAAATTATCTGTCTTACACACTTTGTACTTCTCAGACTCAGCCTTGTGTCTTTTTAAGTCTCCCATTCAACTCAAGTGTTTGTTTCCTAACATAAAAACTCGGCTTGTTGCTTCTCTGCTCATTGTAAATATTTTCACAACACAGTTTCTTCTCATTCTTCATTCAATTTAACATTTACTAGTTTCTATAAATACGATTCTGCACTTTAACCACAACTACTAGCTGTATTTACTCACTTCAAGTACTTCGAACCCTAAATTTAGCACTACTTCAAGTACTTCTACTTGAACCAGCAGTACCATTTCAACCACTTATACCATCTATTTATCAAGTCACCAGGCAGAATTTCTTCACTATAAAAATATCATCAATATGTGCAGCAAAGTTTTCTCATATTTTTCACTGGATGATCACAAATCAATCAGCCTCTTTTTTCTGCTCCCATTTTTTAATTGAATTATTTTAATTAACTGTGTATATATACTTGTTTTAACTTACTGTGCTCTTTTATTACTTGTATAATTTTTAAATATTTATTTATTTATGTACTTACTTTCTTACTTATTTTTTATGTAACTTTACTCAACATCATTGTAAATGAGCGCTACCCCTCAGTGATGTTTGAGTGTAAATAAAGATAATATATGTTTTTTGCATTGCAAGTGACGTTTCAAAGGATCATTTGGAAACCGATTTGAGCGGCCGGACTGAGACTCACATTTCTAACCACATACATGTCTATGCAATGTATACATACATATATATGGCAAAACATTGATTTTCATATGTTTTTTTCCTGTTCATATTTTGTAAAATCAAACTCTAGTATCAAGGCCTTTAAAGCTTGATGCTACAGTGACGAGCATTACACTATAAAAAAAAAAAAAATCTACTTCATTGTCTTGATAGTGGTGCATTTTTGAGATTTCATGAGGGAGTCCGATTTTTGTCATGACACATCATCCTTCAATTAAAGAAGAAAGCCACCCAAAAATCACCCAAATTGGAGATATGAGGTTTTCACATGAGCAGCAGTGCATTATGCATACACACACACACACACACACACACACACACACACACACACACACAGTCGGCTGCTCAAAAACAATGAGCGAGTGAAATAAGTCTTTAGTGGTGAAGACATGTGAATGAGAGTCGGCGAGTTTATCCTCTGTGCATGTGATGATGAATACCGTTTAAAAAAGGCCAGGCCACGCCCCCTGAATCATTTGATGACAATTGATTGTGACAGACTAATTTTTCAAGGGTAATTTCTAAAACGCGCCTCACACGTAACGTCTGGACTTATTAATACAAACGACGGGGCTTCGTCTCCACCCCACCCACCTCTGCACCCCCCCGACACACACACACACACACCCACGCTCACACACACACACACACACACATACACACCTCCCTCGGCATGCGACGTTGTTCGTCTGCTCCTGGCAATAATAAATCACGCCGTGACAAGTGCCGCACTCTTAACCTTGATGGACTGAGAATCAACGACCCCCTTCAAATAAAGCCTGATTACGCGATTGGCATCGATCATTGCTCTTGTCTTCTTCAATAAGGAGGTGCTTATTCCGTCGTTTCGACCCCGACGTCCTCAGCAAAATACAATATTTTTTTTTCTTTTCTTAAAAAATGCACAGGGCCGCGGATTCAGTTAAAGAATCTGCAGGTCTCTGACTGATAACGTCCTGCACGGCGAGAAAAAATAAGTCAATTTATTTAATTTTCTGCTCAAGTTTAAAAAGACTCACTTTATTATGTTATCAAGATTTTATTTTGATATATGCTCCGGTTCTGGAAAAAAATAATCTCTGTTTTGTTTTGCAAATAGTTTACTTAAAAGTTCAATGGAAGAGTCAATCATCACAATACTGGGCTCTGATTGGCCAACAGCAGCAGCAGCTCCTCTGTCTTTTCAGTTCAAACGCTGCAGCCTGCTCTGATTGGATGAAGGAGGTAAAGAACATCACCTGCCTACATTAAATATGATTTAATGTTTATTACATATTACATATTTACATATTACATTTAAATTAAATTAAATTACATTTTCAGCACATTTTTAACTTTTTTAAAAAATATTTGCATTTTTTAAAAAATATTTCAATTGAAAATATATACTTTTAAAAATATTTTAAAAATACAAATTTTTTTTTTTTTTTTTTTTTTTTGGCTGCCAGTGTGCGGGAAAAAGTATTTTCACTGAGTTCATGAACACACAGATGGTTCATGTGTTCATACTCATATGTTACCAGGAACCACAAATTAGCCAGCAGATTTTCGGTGTGCTTTAGGGTGGAGACAGGAAGCAGAAAGGGCCTTTAGATCATTTCTACCCAATTTTGATGATCATCAAGTGGGACCTCACTGCATCAAAAGCCAGGAGAAAACACCTGAAAATGCAGGTTCTCCATTTAAATGCCGAAATCTGAACAAAGAAAGACACATATTATCATTCAATGTAAAATGTATATTAAATGAAATTTGTAATATACTTTCCATTATAAATAAATGACAAACAAATTATGTATTGCTATGGTGATCTGGATGGTTGCTAGGCGGTTGCTATGGTGTTCTGGATGGCTGCTAGGTGGTTGCTATCGTGTTGCTATGGTTGTTAGGGTGTTGGTCAGTGGTTGCTGTGGGTGTGAATGCAATATAACATACAATTTTGATGAGTGTAATTACCACACGGCAGGTAAATGTCATTTTGTTTATCATATATCAAAAGGTGTGTGTAGAGAAAACCAAAGTCACACACAGTCTGCACATAATCTGTCAGTTTAATCCCTCTCTGATTCTGTGGTGAGGGAACCAATCAGGACCGAGTCCAGCTGTGATGCGTTTTTCACAGCATCACAACACTGATGCAGCGTTCAGAAATCACACATTAAAAAAAAAAAAAAAATCTAATCAAGCTAGTTTTCATCTGGGAATTCCTCATGTACACAAAATCCATAAACTCTTCAGTGGGAACGAACTGCAAACTCAATTTGGCGTCTTATTCAGTATCAGCGGTCCGAGTGGGGGGAACAAAAGGATGGATTTAAGAAAATGTGCCACCAAATTCACCACTAAATCAAAGTGAAATTACAACACTAACACGACTGAACATATTTGACCATAAATAAATTAAATTCAAGTTCCTGTCTTAGGCCGTCTTTAATTGTTTTTAAAGCAGGTGAATACACAAACAGGGATTAGTTCTAAATTAATTTTCTACTGTCAATCCATTTTATTCCAAGGTTGTGTTCATATATATTTCTTAAAAGTCATGCAACACATTGAGTTTTATTTTAAAAAGGTGGACATCTCAGTTTTGATCTTGTTTTTTTTTTACAGATTAGTAAGATTTTGCACTGGATTATGGATTATGCATGTGACTTGTTCAGATGGATGTTTGTGGAGACAAAAACAGGCCTGTTTTATTTTTACTCCGGTGCGTCTCACAGCCGCCGCCCCACCCGGGGATGTCAGGGCGGAGCCACGGGTGCCACCTCGGGTCCGGCGCCTCGACCTGTCTGTCAGAGTTACTCACAGGGCCCTGAATGCGGCGTGACAGGTGCCAATCTGCGGCGCGGCGATAACGGTGTCACCCTGCCGGCGCTCGGAGGCGAGCGGAGCAGCCGCCTCAACAGATGCCAAACATTTTTAAATTGTCGGCGAGGCGACTGAGCTCCAGAATAACAACGGCCCGAAATGCACCGCCTTTGTTGTCGTTTCATGGGTCCAGAGATTAGGGCGTTAATCCGCCGCTCAGGTTTAATGCCTGGACCGGATCGTGTACCTCTGCTGACACGTGGTTTATGCAAAAATAAATATCCACTATAGCAAGTCATTTGATCCAGTATTGAATGGTCAAATTGTTTTTTTTCTTCCAATAAAGGTAAAAAATCTGCCAGTGGGATGAGATAATCCCACTTGTTTCCAACACAATTTCAGGATTTTTTCTGGGAATAAGTATAAATGTGTTGAAACGAGGCAGATCAGCCACTGGGATCAAGAAAATTATGGAAACAAGTGGGATTATCTCATCCCACTGGCAGATCATTATTATTATTATTATTTTTTTTTTTACCTTGCTTGTAAAATAAGATTTTTAAATGACGGCATGTATTTTCTGAGGTACTTGGTCGTACTATCATATTCACATTCACCTTATATCACTTATTATTACAATACTTGATCAAAAACGGTGTAATTGTACCTTTAACACTCAGCCCACTTCTAAATAATGTTAATCCACCTTTTTTTTCTGATCCTGGTGCTGCCTCTGATATCAGGCTCAAATGGAATATCAGTATCAGAGATTTTACCCGAGATTAATATCAGATTACAAAAACCTTGATTCATTTATAAGAAATTAAAGCAAGCTGTCTTGATTTTCTGCATTTTTTTTTTTTTTGGCACACAGAAGCCTGGATTTCTCAAATATCGGAGAAGAAGAAAAAAGAAAAAAGAAAAAAAGGGTTTTATCCTGATTGTTTTGGCCGCCGCCCCGACGTAAATAATCGATCGATCGGCGCTCGATATTGATACTTCATGCTGATTCTGTGGGGAAAGCGGTGTTTCTGCGCTGACATCATCTGTCAGTCAAACCGGCGTGGGCGGGGCTTGGACTTTTTCTTTTTCTTTGTCTTCTTCTTCTTGTTTATTACAAACAAAACGATTCACTTCCTGTGCTGAGTCACCGTTGTGTTCAGTGGAGCAGCTGGAGAGAGAGGCGAAGGGAACGATTATTCAAATAACAGCGTCATGGGTTATTACTTTAATGTGAAGTGTGTGTGTGTGTGTGTGTGTGTGTGTGTGTGTGTGTGTGTGTGTGTGCAGAGACGTTACAGTGTGCAGGACTTTCCCCTTTAAAGGCTCCCAGAGGAGAGGCTTGGCAGGTTGGCCGCCTCTGCCTGCATTTCCCCTTCCTGTTTATGTGTGTGTGTGTGTGTGTGTGTGTGTGTGTGTGTGTGTGTGTGTGTGTACGAAGCGATGCTGGGTAGCTGTCAGTAACAGGTGCAAGGAGCCCCAAGTGGCCCTGGCGTACCCACACACACACACACACACACACACACACACACACACACACACACACACACAGAAAAGCACGTGTGCAGACATACAGATACATGCACACACACAGGTGAGAAGGCCAGACACACACACACACACACACACACACACACACACACACAGTATCTGAACTAGACTAAATAAATCCGTCTGAGATAAATCCACCAGACGTCTCAAGTCTCATTTTGAACGCTGAGCAACCTGAATGCTGTTTAAAGGGCCATTCCGGTGATTTTACATGTTCAGTATCTACAAAATATATTAAATTCAAATTCCTGCTGATCTCCTGTCAGAGCGAGCGGAGGGATCTCAGAGCTGCCGCATCACTCCTCCTCCCTTTCCTCCAGCCGCTGGTTTCCATTCATTCCACGACGATGTGAACACTTTCACACTTTCTTCGCTCCAGAATAAAGTCCTCCACGTTAGTTTTCCCTAAAAGCGGCAGCACTGTTGGGTTTCCAGGACCGTGCTCTCCTCCTCCTCCTCCTCCGCCGGGGAAAATAGTCCCTAAGCGGGGAAACGTTTTGCTTTATCATCAGCCGTGTGGACTTTGAAATCTTTAGCGCCGCTGCATGATTTGAAAAATAAATATTAGACCACCTTTTTTGGCTGTCAGAGGGGGCAGAAAAGCAGTGCTGTGTGTGTGTGTGTGTGTGTGTGTGTGTGTGTGTGCACCTGTAAACTCGCACTGGGTGTGTAACATCGGACAAACACACTCAAGTCTGCAGCGACTGTTGGAGTGCTATAGTTGCAGGATAAATGCAGGATGGGCTTTTTTTTTTCTTTTTAATGGCTACCATTGCGCGCACACACACACTTACACACACACACACACACTCACACACACACACACACAAGCTAAAGTCCAGACCTGTCGTGCTCTTCTCGTTTCCTCGCCCTCCCTCTCAGCAGATTTCCCTTCTGAAGCCTCGCTGCTCCTCCCACACACCGGAGATCAATTTGTCTTGCCGACAGGAATCCATATTTTTCTCATCGCAGGTATCGCTTCTTCCAAGACCATCCACCCCACCCCACCACACACACACACACACACACACACACACACACAGAGAGAGAGAGAACCCCCCCAGCCCCTCCGACCCCCCACCCAAGTGCAGCTGAATCAGCTCTTAGCCTCCGCCGCATGGACACCAGACTGAAGAACACACACACACACACAATCACATTTACCTCGTATACACTAACACACACACAGACACACACAGTGTACATGCCTGCAATCACACACACACATCGTACACACTCCTGCCTTCCACATGAACTCAAACATATATGCACGTCCTTTGCGCACACACACACACACACACAAAGAAGACAAGGAAACACACTGCACATGCACACAGGGCCTTGTCCGCCCACACACACTCAAATAAACACGCACAGTCCACACACACACACACACACACACTCAAACGTACACATGTATTGTATGCACATTTAAACACCCACATTTCATGAAGACACTTAAAGGAATACGTCAACATTTTGGCCAAAATCTTCCCCAGTCTGCGACCAGATGTTGGACACCGTTATCACCTCTGCACGTCCAGTAGTTGCATTTCCTGTTAGCTTAGCATAAAGACTTGAAGTCAATGGGAGTTGTTAGCATGGCTCTGTCAAAGTGAAAAAATAAACCTTAAAGCAACTCTGAAGCTTTTGATCGACACAGTGGATCATGAAATACACATTTGACGAGGTATTTTGCCCAAAATGTTGGAATATTCCTTTAAGCCCTATTTGCATGGGACTCGTGTCTGATAATTTGTAAAAAAAAAAAAAAATGCTGAGGTCATCTTGTGTGCATAATTTGTAAAGTAAAAATCCCAAATTACCACCCCTATTTCAGCAACAACAGAGGTTGGATCTGATAATATCTGTCCCATGCAAATCAGCATCGCACTAATTCGGGGTTGTATTTTTTATTTTTTTTGTTGTCTTTAGCACAATTTTTCCTTTTTTCATGAATTACAGAGGCTGCTGTGGACATTATAAATTACAAAAAGCATTTTGGGTGAAATTTGGAGACCTACTCGCACAAAGAACAAGCTCAAATCCATCTTTAGAGCGAAATCTCGAAAGATGATGTGATGTGTCGATATTTACAGGACCACTAGGGGGCGTTTGGCTTTAAAACGTAACTATAGATCATAATAATCTGCTGTGCAAATGATCCATGAGGTCATTTTTTTTTTTTTTTTTTGGGTGGAGGACCTTCCGTCTTTGTTGCTGCCTCGACGCTCTCAGTCACGTCCGTAAATTAAAATATAAAACAGCGACTTTGCTTACCCGTGCGAAAAGCGCCACGCAGAGAAACACAGACGTCGGGAGTAATTTCGAAATCACACGAGGTCCCCCGGGGCTTTGAACGCATTTGTATGCACATGCCACACACACACACACACACACACACACACACACACCGTAACCGTCCTCCCGATCTGTCTGACCGGTGGACGCCGCCGTCCCTGTGGCCGTTTTCCAAAGGTGTTCCATCACCGTGCGGGTAAAGCCTGCAAAAAAAAAAAACATAAAAAAAAAAAAAGCAAACAGATGCACTCAGAATGGCTCAAAACCAGGCAACACACACACACACACACACACACAGAAAACACAGGCTTGATATCAACAGGGGAGCGGATGAGGGAGGGAGGCATTTTACAACACGTTTTTCTCTCACCGTTGTCTACCTTGGTCCGAGGAAAGACCGCCGGGCTCCCTGGTGGCCGCCGGCGCGATCAATACTACACAAGAGTTGAATTAGACCTCAAGTGGAGCGCACATCTACCTTGGCGGAGGCAGGGGCCGACCTGAAATCCCTTGAACATTTACTTTCTTTCCACCGAGTTAACCAATAACTGGATGAAATGAGAGGGAAAAGAGCAGCTGTCTTTCCTGTTTCTTATCTCTGCTTTTCTTTTTTTTTTTTTTCTCCTCCTCCTCCTCCTCCTCCTCCTCCTCCTCCTCGCCGTCGCTCTCGGCCCTCAGACACAAACTCTCGGTGTCTGTTTTGCCTTGAAAGGCTCACTTGAGCAGAAATGAAATGCACAATTAGCAGATATCCAGAAGAAATAGGACACACACACACACACACACACACGTGCAAGGAAAAGCATGCATGTGTAAGCATTACATCCACACACACACACACACTTTGAGTTTTTTCATTTATACTTTATAGAAAAAGACAAAATGTTTTTTAAAATTTAGTCTCCATCTCATTTCTGTTAATTCTGCCCGAAGATCACCTGTCAATCAAACCCTGTGGGCGGGACTTGGCTCCTCTGGTCAACACCCAGGTCTTCCTCTTCCTCTTCTTCTTCTTCTTCTTCTTCTTTTTCTTCTATTTATTCCAAACAAATCATAAAACACATCACCTCCTGTGAAGCTTTTGTTCCCGCTGTGATTCAGTGCCTCAGTCAGAAGCTCACCTGTTAATCAATCGATCAATCAGTTAATCAGTTAATCAAGCCTTCTGTGTGTAGCACGTTTCATACAGGCCATGCAATGCAGAGAGTTCACAAGATGAAAGAAGAGAGCAGGAGGATAGAAACAAAGAATAAAGAGAGAAAAGTAAATAAACATATAACACTAAAAGTGAAATAGTTATGTTAAAATTGTCAGTTTTATGTCACTTAATACAAAATATCAGCTTATTAACTGAGCCTGTTTTTGTAGCCTGCATTTGTATTACTATTTTATTTTTATTTTATCATTGTTTATTTACATTTTTACTGATATTTGTGTCCAACAGTTTATCATAATATGGACATTTTGAGACATTTCCAAAAAAAAAAAAAATAATAATAATTTTCATATCATCAACACCCCCCTCCCCCACACCCATCTATCCTAAATCTCCATTGCTAAATGATACAAATGCTATTGACAATACAAAAAAGATTAATCAGCATGCTTAATAAATAAATAAATAAATAAATAAATAAATTTTAAATAAATAAATAATTTATTATATGAAAATTACTGGAAATGGAAATTATTATTTGAAAGGTGGAAATTCTCTAAACCTTTTGAATTTATTTTAATTTAAATTTTTAATTTTTAATTTTTTTTTTATTTAATTTTTTTTTTTTAAAGTAAAACTAAACTAGTGTTACTCTTGCATCACTGAGTGGGAAGGGATACTGATTTTTATTTATTATTTCTATTTTTTTTTCCTCCCCCCCACTGTGCAGGAAGTGCCTGGCTTCTGCTGAATCCCTTTATGACCTTTTTTTTAATATTTTTTTATTTTTTATTTTTTTTAATTTCATGCACTATATTTTATTCTGATACATGTATAATCTGTTTTTGAGGTTATTGCTTGTTTTGTCTTTGTGTGCGCGAACGTTAATCCGTGTTAGTAACGCACCTACCTATCGGCAACGCCACCTGCCTCACGCCATCATCATCATCATCATCATCATCATCAGCTCACACACACACACACACACACACACACACACACACGAGCCGTCCCACTGGTGGATCAGGTAGGAGCCTTTTCCCTGCCAGATGCCTCCAATTGAATTTGGGTCACACACACACACACACACACACACACTCACACACTTGCTCCCTCTCCTCTCTTGGATCAATAGGAGGCACTCAGTGCAGCTGACGCCCTCTCACACCTGATACCCCCACACCTACCCACACACACACACACACACACACACACACACATACACACAACCTGGCGAGGGACCAATTACACCAACCAGAGGGAATTACCCAGGGTCCCCCTCTTCTGTGGAGTGATATCTCCTAGGATTACAGGTACTTAGTTCCCATTATGTCTGCTCTATTACCTGCCTGCCGCCTCTTATCTGCCCCCCCCACACCCTCCTGAACGCATACAAACACACACACACACACTCACACACATGCACACACACACACACACACATGTGCGCCTCGTGTTTGCACAACAATCCCTCTCATCGGCCTGTTACCTTTTCCCTTTTGCTTCTCAATGAGCGCTTTGTAGGAGTAAGTGAGAAGGATGTGTGTGTGTGGGGGGGAGGTAAACACACACACACATAGAGACACACACACACACACACACATACAGGCACCTACAACCCACACACACACATTATTTCACTGCGTCTTCATTCTCCAGGCGCTCAAAGTGCATTCACACGCCCGCTATTTTTGCATACACACAAACATAATCTCTGTTACACACTTTCATCCTGTCTCCACACACACACACACACACACACACTTACACCTGCATGCACACGTTCTTGAAATGCACGCTCATTCACACACTCTCTAGTCGCTAAACACGCACATTCTTATGTAAACACACTCTTTGTAGCCAAACACACACACACACACACTCGTACCCACGCGTACACACTCTGTCAGTGCGCACACACACACACACACACACACATGCACACACACCTCTCCCAGACAAGAGGTAAGCTGATCTCTCTGACAGACAGGCAACTTGCAGCTTGGAGAGCCGAGGGCGCTGAGAAGGTAATTACCCATGACAGACGTACCTGTGTAGGTTTCACCTCCTCCTCCTCCTCCTCCTCCTCCTCCTCCTCCTCCTCCTCCTCCTCTTCCTCCCTCCTCCTCGCCCAACCTGCACTTATCACACTTACCGTCTCGCCGAGCCGCTGAAGAGATTTAATTGGAAGATTAAGGTGTTTTAGGCATCGATTTCATGCCGACTCTGTTTCTGTTTCGTCTGTTTTTTTTTCTTTTTTTAGTTTTTTTTTTTCTTCTTCTCGAGTGCAGAGGCTCTTCTCCACCAGCGGAGGCGCTGTGCTGTGTTTGAAATGGAGTCATTTGCTTGCTTTGCCAGGAGGTGAACTGTGAGGCTGCACACACACTCACATGATGGTTCATGTTACGGGCAAAAGGAACGGCATTAAATGTGATGGCAGATTATGAACGGAGACGTTACTCTCTGAAAAAAATAAATAAAAATAAACAACTTTTCCTTTCATATTGTTTAGTTTTCTTGATGTTTTCATATCAATTATGGATCGAGATAAAAGTAATAAAAGATAAAAGTCCTTCACGGTGAGATTAAAAAAAAGTTTTCAAGTCATTTGAACTCCTTGTCAGGTTCTGTTTTAATCACAATCCATGACAGGGATAATCTCGCCGATGTTTTGTAATCTGGACTGAATTAGTGAAGAATCAAGCCGTCATGATGCTGCGCTCTGATTGGCCGACAGCAGCAGCAGCGCCTCTAACTCAAGTGAGTGCAGCCGCTCCAGTTCAAATGTGGCAAGCCTGGGCCCTGATTGGACGTGACTTCAGTGAGGGAGCCAATCAGGAGCAAGTTTGTTGTGATGCGGGTCAGATTTCTGCCGTTTCTGAAAAAAATAATATATACTCTATAATAATTAACCACAGTGCACTGCTGTTCTCCATTTTCACCTCCGCTAATGGAGATTTTACTTCCGTTTGTTTGTTTGTTTGTCTGTTACCACGGTAACGTCACAGAAAGACTGGTAACGAGTGAAGGATCAGCTGATCAAATTTTAGCATGTTTTTTTTTTTTTGCTGTAAAATCACAAATACATATTTTTCTATTTTGCATGAATGTATATTCTGCTTACATTCACCTGTCAGCTGTGAGCATGAACATAAACACAATACTGACACTCAAGTATCTAGGTCAAAGGTCAACAATAAGGTCACCCAGTGGCCACAATGTGTGAGTACAGTAATCCTGTGGAAATTCAACGCATCTCTCATATTATTTATTATTCTATGCCTCACTTTACCCCAGTAGAACCTACATAATAATAATAATAATAATGATAATGATAATGAAAAGTTAATGATAAACATAAACAGAATTTCCAAAACTTAAAACTGTTTAAATTTCCCGCTCACCTCCCCTCTGCTCTCCTAAAGGGCCTAAACGTCCCGTTTGGGGATCGAGGGGCCGAGCTGCCGTGAATCCATGAATCTGAAGTTTAGACTCGAATTATTTGACCCTGTCCGACTCTCTCTTGTCTCTCCTCGGCTTTTATGATACCAACTTCCTGCACAACACAGAATTATTACATTTTCAAAATCACACGGCATGCAAAAAACGTTTGGACTTTCTTTGTTATTCCATTTGACGACTTGTCAGGCCCCCAAAAATACCTCTGTCTTTCCATCTGTCTGCTTCCCCTTCCTCTGCAGAGGACTTTTGCTTTTTGCACAGTGTAAACCTGCGTGAATCAAATCACAGAGGAAGAAAACTGTATTATTTACCACACAAGATAATCATCAGCTGAAACGCACAGGAAGCTGCAGTGTCTCAGGCCTAAACGGATATTTTGCAAATCTTTTTTTTCTTAATAACGCAAAATGCACTTCCTCTGCAGGATTTCTGCACCGAGCAGAAACACCAGGATGAGAAACCCCTTCATTCACATCGTTTTCCTGCATCGACTGCACCGACGTTTGCGCCGCGTAAACACACCCGGCGCTCCTCCCGCACACATTTGCATACTGTTAATAATTTCACGTTTTTCGATTAGCCAGGTGTTAAAGGGGTCCCAGAGGTCGCGTTTTATCAGGAATCAACAACCTGTTATAAACACCAACTACCTTCTCTCTCTCTCTCTCTCTTTCTTTCTTTCTTTCTTTCTTTCTCCACCACTGCCGCTGCCGCCGCCAACCGCAACCATCTGGCACGGCGCCACAAAAATAGACTCAAAAGCGTTGGTAACAATTAGTAGTCGCTGTACCCGGGGACTACACAACAACCCACCTGATTTCCATACCCTGCATTGCATTGCACCCCACACACACACACACACACACACCCTCCCAGCCTCCTCCTGTTCCTCCCCCCGTCCCCATCATGGCGCTATCAATAGCCAGACACCTGTTTCCTGCCAACGCTAGCTAGGTCCTCTATGGCTGCACCTGTATGTGCTTACACAAGAGCCTCGAGAGGAGTGTTTATGTGGATGGGGCTGCACTGGTGCCGCCGCCGCTGCAATCACAGGAAGGACAGGGAACACTTGACGAGCGCCGAGCAAGCCGGTGTCGTCGGGCTTTAATTCGCCTGAATCGAGTCAGGATGTGCAGTTTCAATAGGAAACTCCGACGGGAAGTCTTTCGCCCCTAAAAAAAGACTTTGAAAACGGTGATAATTCCTCCGTGCGCGATGGGAGCGGTGCGCTTTTTTTTTTGCCGCCGCCATGTCGCACAAGGTGACCATCACATGCAGTGTAGAAATAATCCAGTCTGACGGTCTCATATTCAGCCTTAAAAACCCTCCTTCAGCAACATCCCTACCTGAACTGTACTTATGCAATATTTAATAAAAGGTAGTTTGGAAAAGTGCAATCTGAAGTCATTTAGTCTCATCTTCCATGTTCACATCTTGTTTTTCTGCCAATAAAATAAAAAAAACCTGCAAGTGGGATGAGATAATCCTATTTCTTTCCTTGTTTTTTAATCTGGGAACAGGTAAAAATCTCTTAAAACAAGGTAGAATAAGGCAGATCAGCCCACTAAGATCAAGAAAATTACATTTTATTCGAGAAAATTCTGGAAACAAGTTGACTTGTTTTAAGGAAAACAGGATTTAAACACCAAATATGACTTTTTTTTTTTTTTGCTTTTTTTTTTTTTTCAGCATGCTTACGTCCTGTATTATACACTGCAAAAAAAAAATCTCCTCCTTAACAAGTCATTTAATCTCATCTTTCGGCTGAACATTTTGTTTTACTACCCATTCATTTCCAAGTTGAAAATTCTGCAAGTGGGATGAGATAATCCCACTTGTTTGCAACGCTAATAAACTTGTTTCCACAATTTTCTTGAATCAGATGGGATTTTCTTGATCCCAGTGGGGCTGATCTGCCTTATTCTGCCTCGTTTCAACAGATTTATACTTGATCCCAGAAAAGGAAAAAAAAAAATCTCTGAAACAAATGAACCTGCGCTGGAAACAAGTGGGATTATCTCATCCCACTGGCAGAAAAAAACAACATTTTTATTACACTGAAATACACTTTTTTTTTTTAACACTGAATGTGAGACTGAATCACCTGTTAAGATGCAGATTTTAGCACTGATGTTCATTAATGTGCTCTGCTCCTATCAAATAAACACAAAAATAAATAAAAATATAAATTTTGCACTGGTGGAGGTGATTGGCTGTTTGATTTGCTCTGAACAGATTTTAATAAATGCAGCCTCTTTTTCATTGCATTTAGCGAGTTAGTGAATGTTGAATAATCCAAATTATGAATAAAAAAGTCACCTCGAGCTCCTTTAAAGGCCCGGCGGTGGCCTCGCTGCTCTGATTGACCGACAGTGGGACAGTAAACCCCCTCGCTCGGCCGCTCGCTCCAAACGAAACAGAGCGCCGGCCGCCGAGGAGCAAACAGGAGTCAAGCATGGAAGGGCAGGTGATTAATGCCGACACAGTGTTTCCCTGTTCGTGGCCAAAGTGTTATTGATTTGATTTCGGAGGGGCGAGAAAAGGTTAGTCTTTCCGGGCCGCGGCTTGAGGTCAGCGCCGTGCGGCTGGGGGAGTAATGACCCCTCCCTCCTCGGCAGGAGCCACCGAAGCGCTCAACCAGGAAATGGAGACAATCTGTGGCCGGGCGGCGACGAGCGGCGGCGGCGGCGGGTCCTTTGCACCGCCGATATGTGTGAAGTGGACGTTCGACGGCTATCGAGTGCCCCATTTTGCCACGTTGCTCCACACCTACCAGCCGTTATGACCTCCGAACCGCCAAAACGGCAGGAGGGAGCGGTGTGGAAGACGGAGGGCGGGGCTTAACGTCGCAGCGTGTTCAGGCGCCGAGCTGTGGCCGCGACTTCCAATCATGAGCCGCCGACACAGGACAGGATGCAAGTTTTTATCCCAGCAGACTCCAGTAACAGCGGCGGAGAGAGTACTACAAACTGCTCCTTTAGTAGAAGTACTGGTATTTAACTGCAGTAGAAGTAGAAGTACTGTCACTCTGCTGGTATCTGACTGCAGTAGAAGTAGAAGTACTGTTCCTCTGCTGGTATGTGACTGCAGTAGAAGTAGAAGTACTGTTCCTCTGCTGGTATGTGACTGCAGTAGAAGTAGAAGTAGTGCAGTAAAAATCTCCTGCAGTAAAACAGTAACTGTGTTCGCTGGGATCTTTTCCAATGCAGTTAAAGGGGCATTACACTCAACTGAAGTGAGGACCCTGTAGACTCAACTGACATGTGACATAAATGTGTGATATGATGGTGGAGTACATGATTTCTACACTTACTCCATGATTTTTGCCACTCGAGTCCAAATGATCCTCGCTACAGTTTTTCATTGTTCAGCTTTTATTGTGAAATTTCAAAATGATAAAAAAGTCAACACTAGACTTCAGACTTTCTTCACTCCAGAATAAAGTCCTCCACATGAGTTTTCCTAAAAGCAGCAGCATTATTGGGTTTTCAGGACTTTTTGCAATCACCGCGGAGTGAAACGTTCCCTCCGCCAGGGAAAATAGTCCCTGGGGAAACATTTTGCCTTCCACAGCCAAATATCAGCTGTGTAGTTTCTGAATGCTGAGGACTTTGTTCGCCGCAGAAGCAGAACATTGTAAGGCGGCTGCTTCAACCAAAAATTCACATTTTGATTCTTTGCTGTGAAATTTTTTAGTCCTCCTTCATGATTTCCGAAATAATTTATTGACGTAACATTAAAAATCAGTGATGCGGCCCTTGAAAGCATGTTTGAAGCATTTCCCTCCACGTGTGCCGTGAGCTCCCTACACAATAAAAGCATGAAAATGAAGTAACGGCAGCAGCACGTGAACACATAAATAAATAAATAAATAAATAAATGAGATGCATCCGGAGCGGGGTAAAACATGTTCCCTTGTACATCAGGTACATGACGAGATCACACTCTAAGAGCCGAGTTAATTTTCATACCCCCTCCCACCCCTCCTCCCCCACCCCACCCTTCCCTTCCACTCTCTGTCATTTTCAGGGAAAAAGGTGCCGTAGCCATATGACAGTAATTAACAACTGACAAAAATATCCCCTCCCTTAACGTGAGGTGGGAAATCACAAAAGCCGGAGTTATTTTCTCATTAATTTACCCGCCGTGCTCTCTTTTATGCCTCCACAATGCAAGACCTGAGGTACAAGCTTAATAAGGCGGCGTGCCGTTTGATTGGGTGGAGCTGGGGGGGGGGGGGGGGGGTGATGCCGCTGACAAATAAACCTTCAGGTCGACTCTCCTGCAGATAATTTAAACCATCAATCAATCAGTGCACCTTGATTAGAATAACTCCCAGTAAAATGCTAACCCGGGCCTCTAAGTTTACCTCGTGAGTTTATCCTGCATCAATTCTGCAAAAAATAAATAAATAAATAAATAAAAAAGCTTTGTAAAAATGACAGTCGAGCAAACCGCTGCTGTCCAACCCAAATCTTGTATCTCCATAATACCAATTTTTCAGAAGCTGAGGGTCGTAGTATTTTCTGAGCCCACAGAGGAGCCTGTAAATACTCAAATTAAGCTCAAACATGAAAATCAGCACATTTGGAGATACGATTTTTCCTTTGGACATCGATGAAATTCAGATATTACATCACAAATTCACCCTCACAGCACCAGATTGTTCCCTGCAGCCGGTGATGTTGTGGTAAATAAAAATTAGAGGATCAGCGAGCAAACAATATAAACAACAAAAAGTTTTATTATTATTATTATTTATATAAATCCTCATGTGACTTCAGTGAGTTGAGTTAATGAACTTGTGTTAACAGGTGGGCAAAAAAAAAAAAAAAAAAAAATCCAAAATGATTCCTGTTCAATTTGGAGACAGAAATGCAGCAAAAAGGAAAGAACAACTTCTGCCAAATCAGTGTGTGTGTGTGTGTGTGTGTGTGTGTGTGTGTGTGTGTGTGTGTGTGCAGCTCCGTGCTCGCTGATGCAGGCTGACCCATATCCGCTTGTAGGAACCAGAGGAAACTTGATGTAACTTGACAGCCAGACAGATGGTTTGACATTCACGGACACCAATCTGCTCTCTACCTCGTTTTTTTTTTTTTTTTTTTTTTTTTTTTAAACGGCTGATACCAATATTTTGCGACTAAAGTTGCTGATAGCTGACATTTTGTGCTAATATTTCACATTTCACCAGAAAATTCAGCGTTTCCTCCACAGTTTAGTCGTTCTCCAGCCTCTGAACGCATCCTGCTGAAGCTGCGTCCGTGATAATCTGGCTTAAGCTGAGTCTGCATCCATTTCAGCCGTCTGTCCGCACTAACACAGCGTTTTCAGACGCCAAGAGAATGCAAATTTTTTTTAATCCGCCCTCAAAGTGGACAGATTTTTAACAAACTTCCCGTTGCCGCACATGAGGGGAATTTTCCGGAAGTGGTCTGCACTGCAAAAACTCAAAATCTTACCAAGATTATTTGTCTTATTTCAAGTCAAAAATAGAAGAAGTAACTTGTTTTTAGACAATTTTCACTTGTTTCATTTACTTCTGAGGTGATCATGTCTTATTTTAAGTGTAATGAGATATTTTGACTAGAAATAAGACAAATAATCTTGGTAAGATTTTGCGTTTTTGCAGTGTGTCTGCAGTGTTTGTTTTGGAGGTAATTCGGATACGGCTGGATACCAGAGATTAGGATTATACAGCAAGTTGTAGCTTTGCAAACAGGACTTTAGATATTGTTTTTTTCCCCACTGGATCAGAGATTGTTATTGTTTTTTTAATTTCTTTGGAAGTTTACCGCGGGGCTTGAGAGTAAAACTTTATTCTTCAGAGATTAAAGGCGGCACAGGGTAAAGATGTGTATTATTGCTGCTGTCTGTTTATGCGGCTAACAGGCTAACAGAGCTGTGATGTCACTTCGAGGCGTGTCTGTGTTCCCAAAACCCACTTTCCAGAATAAAACGCTGCCATTTTACATTTCTGCAAACCAACAAATATGTCGACATTTGTAAACCAAAACACATCTCAATTAGCCTCTGTGGCTGCTATAACATTCAATTAGCTACTTTAGCCTTCGTTAGCTTCGTTAGCCACCAAAACTGCTTGGTTAAGGTTAGGAAAAGGTCGTGGTTAACGTTACAAAATGTAAGTTAACTTTTGCTGATATATTAGTGAGTGAACGTTGACATAGGCTGCTGCAACATGATGTGTTTTTCACTCTTTTTACGTCGCCAAACTTGAAAACATGACATTTCGATGTATTCTGAGATCGCAGGAGCATAAATTGATAATATTTTCTCCTGGCGACGGCGTCCTAAAGCTCCCAGGGTCTCACGTTTCCCGGGTTAATATCCTCTAATCACACATGAACTCTGATATAACCCACATTGAGCTCAGCACTAGCTGCGTTTCCATCCAAATAAATCAAAATTTTTGAGCGAATTTTGTCAAAATGCGCAAAAGAAAATGCGAATTCATGCCCGTTTCCATTAGTTTTGTTTTGCGATTATTGAGAGGACTTGTCGGCTCTTGGGAGAAGTCTGCTTACTATTTTGGCAGCGCTAACTTCGTACCGAACCATCCTAAATAAGGAATAAGAGACTAATAATAATAATAACAATAATAACTAATAATAAGACTGTAGCGTAGAAGTGTGACGTGGTATCTGGTCCAGTCATCGTTTATTCGCAAAACCTGTTTCCGCAGCAAAAAGTCGCATTTTCTTTTATCGATACGCTGAGAAATCCACCTCCTCCAAGCGTCAAAACTTTTTTGCGAATTTTCAGCCGTTTTTCGAATTTCTGGCGTTTCCGTCCAAGTTTTTTTTTTTTTTTTTTTTTTTTTTTCGCAATTTCTGAAAATGCGAATAGAAATAGGTGGATGGAAACCCAGCAACTGTCTCCATTTCTGCTTCTGTAAAAGACAAAAACATCATATCACAGCATCACGGTGTTTCGAACTCGAACTCTCTTTTTTGCAAAACTGAGGAAGTTTCTTTTTGAATTCTGTCGTTTCCATCGACCTTTTCCAATGCAAAACTTCAAACGGTGAAAATGTGTTGATGGAAACGTGGCGGCTGGGTTTAAGCTCACCTGGAAACTTACCTGGCTCACTGAAAACCGCTGTGTCCGCTCACCTCCTCACCTCCTCCATCCGAGCCGCCTCACACTCGATTTCTGCTCAGACTCTGAAATATCTCTCTCTCTCTCTCTCTCCTCCTTTCTCCCTGTAACACTCTCTGTTTGAACCTCTCTCGCTCTCGCCATGCCATCCGAGCAGACTCTGTTCTGTGCCGGTGAGCCAAACAAAGGCTCATCACAGCCACGCACACACACACACACACACACACACACACACACACACACGGAGGGAGACAGCCGTCCTAGATGCCTCAGGGGAGCCAAAACCAGAGTTTGTTCACGTGTTTGTTCTTTAATAAGGGAGGAAAAAACAAAAAAACGGGCCTTCGGTGAAACTACAAGCCCCCCGTCCCACCACACACACACCCACACACACACACACACACACACACCTCTAATCCGTGTGACATCAATCGGGGGACTAGGTGCCATTACGCCTGCATATTTAAAGCCACCTAAATGTGTGTGGAGCAGGTGGCGCACAATGCACTCTTGTTGTTATTTGGTTCGCGCAGTCAAGATGGCAGATTTCATAATGCTTTCAAATGGCACATAACAGGGAGCAGCCTCGCAGGACTGCCAAGAACAATTTCGCCAGGAGCCAGAGAGGAGCAGAAGGCTGCAGCCCGTACCTTTTCAACAAAGACAGAAAGGGAGAGACGGGACGCCGCCGCCACCGCCGCCGCAAACAACCCACCATGCCTCCGCCGGATTCCAGCGCGCCTTTTCCACCGGCGATGAATCCGTCGCACCGTCCGGTATCGCAACGCAACGCTGAGACTCAAAACTGGAAAAAAAAAAAACAAGATTTATTGTGTTTTTTAATGTGTTGAAGAGGTTTATTTATTGGTGTATCTTGAAAAACTACCGAGCGACATCAAACCGAACGCACACACTGCAAAAACTCAAAATCTTACCGAGATTATTTGTCTTATTTCAAGTCAAAAACGTCTTATTACTAGTCAAAATATCTCATTACACTTAAAACAAGACATGATCACCTCAGAAGTAACTTGTTTTTAGACAATTTCGCTTGAAAATTTGCTTGTT